>NC_141080.1:28091210-28310653 GCF_041138505.1 Cibotium barometz | reverse complement strand
ATTCTCAAAGTCGTAGGAGTCAGAAACGTGATAGGAATAGACTTCCCCCCCCCCCCCCCCCCCCGTCCCCACCGAGTTCAAGAGGAGGAGAGGAAAAGGGTAGCTTGTGAGAGAAAGAGAGAGTGGAGAGCACGTCAACGAGCAACACCTTCCGTTGGCGATGATCCAAGCCTTGCTCCTCCTCTTCCACTTCCTCTCCCTCCGCCCTCTTCCCCCCCACTACCCCTTAGTTTAGCTAATCCACATGAACCCACCCTTCCTGAGTCCCCTTCTCTTCTACAAGAACCCACCTCCCTCCTTTGGGCGCCCATCGTGTGGATAGGAAAGAACTATCAAAGTCAGGGGCACATCGTCGTGCCCATGCAATCTTCCATTCTTATTTCAAAGACCTCACGCCTTCATCACAGAGACATGTGTGCTTGATGCTTTGATCGATCTGCCCAACATGGCCAACTGCAGGGCGGTTTTCGACATTGCAGGTCGAAGAGAGAGGAGAGCTGGCATGGCAGTGCTACAAAGTGTTCGTCATTCCTATATAGTTAACAAGAAGAGGAACTCTGCGGACGCTTTGGCTGCTCGACGAGCTATTGTGGCAGCCATAAGTAGCTCCCAAATGAAGGGTAAGGTGAGTGCCACATCTCGCATCCTTTCCATAGCACCACACGCACTTAGAGTTAGGTCTATTAGACGACAAAGTTTAGATGCCAATGAGGTTGCTGCTTTAGTGGTCGTGTAGCTAGGCATGATCGCCTACTAGATGAAACCACTAGAACCTTGATAGAAAGTTTTTGGGAGGAGAATTGTCATGCCTCGTCAGTTTTCAAGAAAGCTTTGCGTAAGAGAGTGACAAGAGGAGTGTTCATTGAGCACGGTGCTTGCTTTCTTGAAATGACCCAAACTGAGTTGTATTCTCAGTTTGTGGCTTCGTATCCAGAGCTTAAAATTGGGCAAAGGTCATTTGAGAGGTGTAAGCCTTGGTTTGTGAGTTACTCACGTCAGCGTGACACATGTTGTTGTCCCTACCATGTTAAGTTCAAACTTTTTTATGATGTGTTCCATTCTCTTAGTGGGCATAGAGAGTTGCCTCGTAGTCCTCGTGATTTCATCCACTCTCTTTTGTGTTCCGTTCTCTTAGTGGGCATAGAGAGTTGCCTCGTAGTCCTCGTGATTTCATCCACTCTCTTTTGTGTGCACGCACGGAGGATGCCCAGTTCCATAGGATGCCTTGTGTGGAGAGCAATTGCACATCATGTGGTTCACTTGCACATCTACAGATGGTAGATCTTGATGCAAGTGATCAAGAGATAGTGCCATGGCAACGTTATGAGTATGTGACACACTAGCTCCAGAGTGGTGGTGGACAGTCCAGGAAGTTGCAGCTCGTGGACAAACATACACCACATTGTCACTTCACAGCCACATTTAGGGAGCAGATCTACCCCTATATACGGCATAGTCATTGTGCCAAGTGGCAAGATCGTCAATTCCGAGCATGCCTGGCAAAGTTTCCTATTGGTGTGGTCGTCTCTGTGATTGATTTTGCAGAGAACTACACCTTCACACCTTTTTAGGAGATACAATCTGAGTATTACTTCTCAGAGCAGATAACGGTTATATTTCATAATATTTGTTTCGTGTTTGAGCTATATTACTTATTTGATTTTTTGTGTCCTAAACGTCTGTATTGCTTACCTCACCAAGTTGCTATTATGGTCCACATTAGCTATCGACATGCAGAGGCTCATGTAGATGGGATAGCGAGTACCCCCGAGACCCCTGTCATTATTCGAGAGTATCATTTCTATATCAGTGATGATTGTTCACATGATGCACATTTTGTGCAGCAACACTGTTTTTGTCTCCATGACGATTTTTTAGGAGATTGTGGGATCATACGTGGCCAGCGATGGGTTTGGTCGGATGGTTGTGGTGCACAGTTCAAGTCACGACAATTCTATTGGCTCTACAGGTAGTACTTATGGTTCTCTTACAATTAAACTAAATTCACCTAGAACATCTTAAAGAAAACAATAACTAAGACTTTGTTTTGTGGATTTATAGGTGGCATGTGCAGTCTAGTATCCCATTGATTTGGTCATTCTTTGAGATTGGTCATCACGGGAAGGGAGAGCATGATGGTGCAGGCACGTGTGTGAAACCTGAGGCGTCATCAGCTTGCAGGATGCTCAGCGATTTAGAGATGCGGGCCACGTAGTCGAGTGGTGCTCCCAACATTTGTGTGGGAGTGCAGCATCATCGTATCCCAAACGTGATGCTTGGATTGTCAGGAGATTTTTTTGGCATGTGGATGGTGGCATGATTGACCGTAGAGCCTCCCATGATTGTGACACAATACCTGGCACCTTGGGCTTACATTCCATTAGGAGCACGTGCATGGCGGCCCCCACAATTTACACACGACGGTTTGCATGCTTCTGTGGAGCATGTATGGATGGCGATTGGTCACATTGTGCCTCGAGAGGATGGGCAGATGCATGGATATAGACATTCCTCTCCCTCGAGCATCCTTCACATCCAGTGTTGTCTGATGAGCACACAGGTCCTGTGTTCATGGTCAGTTATGATGACCTAACAGATTTGCTACAGGAGGGTGATGTATTTGCTGTTATTGCCAGTGAGGGAAATAGCGAGGGAGTAGACTGCTATCTGATGAGTTGCACTAGGCCAAAGTGCATCCTTGACCAGGATACAGTGGATGACCATGGGTTTTCTTTTGACGCCCATAGCATGATTGTTGGCAGGCCGGTTCTACCAACACATTCGACTTCATCGGGGGAGTCTTGAGTTCCAGCAGTGGAAGTGGGAGTTAGAGGCATTTCAGTTCTCTCATCTAGTTGGTTTGCTACTACCAGGCTCACTCTTGATCGAGTACAGAGCCGAAAACACAGTTCTCACCCTCGTTTTCGGCTTCAAGAGTGGATGACCATGAGAGCATTCTAGAGCAGTTGAGAGCTAGAGAGGGTGCTTCTGACTAGATCTCTATCTTGATAGTGACTAAACTCAGACTAGCTGGGTTAGCTCACTTACATTGTACTTAGATTTTTTGGGAGTGACTAATCTCAGAATAGCTGGGGTAGCTCATTTTCAAAATACCTTGATCTTTTGAGTTAGTGGGCTAAACCAAGAGTGGCTGTGTTAGCTCACATTCTGATGTACTTAGTTGATGTTTATATCATTATGAGTTTTCTCATTATTGAGGATCATTACATTTTAGTTGATGTTCATGGTTTTTTTATTTTTTAACACTTTGTCTATCGTATCGTTTGTAGAAAATCACCATCACCATATTGTTTGTTGAAAATCACCAAACTTTGCAAGCACTGGGCACTAATTACTAACTCGAACATGCTCCGATCATGACCAAACTTTGCAAGCATGTGGGGGTGAGCCCTCCCACATGCTTGAAAAGTTGCGTCCCCATTAGAGCATGTTTGGGTACGATGGTATGGGGAAAGCCCGGATTTTCCATGGCCTCTTAAGCACCAAGAGACTTGAAAAATCCACACTGGGCACTAATTACCAATCCAAACATGCTCCAATTATGACCAAACTTTGCAAACATGTGGGGATGGGCCCCTCCCAAAGTTTGGTTCCCATCGGAGCATGTTTGGGTATGATGGTATAGGGAAGGCCCGGATTTTCCATGGCCTCTTAAGCACCAAGAGACTTGAAAAATCCGCACTAGGCACTAATTACCAATTAAAACATACTCCGATTGTGTGACCAAACTTTGCAAGCATGTGAGGGTGGGTCCCCCCTACATGCTTGCAAAGTTTAGTCCCCAATCGGAGCATGTTTGGGTACGATGGTATGGGGAAGGCCTGGATTTTCCATGGCCTCAAGCACCGAGACTTGAAAAATCCGCACTGGGTGCTAATTACCAATTAAAACATGCTCCGATTATGACCAAACTTTGCAAGCATGTGGGGGTGGGTCCGCCCCACATGCTTGCAAAGTTTGGTCTCCATCGGAGCATTTTTGGGTATGACGGTATGGGGAAGGCCCGGATTTTCCATGGCCTCTTAAGCACCAAGAGACTTGAAAAATCCACACTTGGTGCTATTACCAATCCAAACATACTCTGATTGTGACCAAACTTTGCAAACATGTGGGTGTGGACCCCTCCCACATGCTTGCAGAGTTTGGTTCCCATCGGAGCATGTTTGGGTATGATGGTATGGGAAAGGCCCGGATTTTCCATGGCCTCTTAAGCACCAAGAGACTTGAAAAATCCGCAATGGGTATGATGGTATGGGGAAGGCCTAGATTTTCCATGGCCTCTTAAGCACCAAGAGACTTGAAAAATCCACACTGGGCGCTAATTACCAATTCAAATATGCTCCGATTGTGACCAAACTTTGCAAGCATGTGGGGTGGGTCCCTCCCACATGCTTGCAAAGTTTGGTCCCCATCGGAGCATGTTTGGGTATGATGGTATAGGGAAGGCCCGGATTTTCCATGGCCTCTTAAGCACCAAGAGACTTGAAAAATCTGCACTACACACTAATTACCAATTAAAACATACTCCGATTGTGACCAAACTTTGCAAGCATGTGGGTCTCCTCCACATGCTTGCAAAGTTTGGTCCCCATCGGAGCATGTTTGGGTACGATGGTATGGGGAAGGCCCGGATTTTCCATGGCCTCTTAAGCACCAAGAGAGTTGAAAAATCCGCACTAGGCGCTAAAACATGCTCCGATTGTGACCAAAATTTGCAAGCATGTGGGGGTGGGTCCCCCCCCACATGCTTGCAAAGTTTGGTCCCCATCGGAGCATGTTTGGGTATGATGGTATGGGAAAGGCCCGGATTTTCCATGGTCTCTTAAGCACTAAGAGACTTGAAAAATCCGCACTGAGCACTAATTACCAATCCAAACATGCTCCTATTGTGACCAAACTTTGCAAACATGTGGGGGTGGGCCCCTCCCACATGCTTGCAAAGTTTGGTTCCCATCGGAGCATGTTTGGGTATGATGGTATGGGGAAGGCCCGGATTTTCCATGGCCTCTTAAGCACCAAGAGACTTGAAAAATCTGCACTGGGCGCTAATTACCAATTAAAACATGCTCCGATTGTGACCAAACTTTGCAAGCATGTGGGGGTGGGTCCCCCCCACATGCTTGCAAGCCCAGTTTCCTTCACTACTTCCTTCCCTTTTTCCTCCTCCTTTTGAGATTCAGGAAGTACTTTCTCTCTATCACTTTCTCCCTGATTATCCTCTTTTGCCTCTCCCCTCATAGATTCTAATTCAAGGCAGTCTTTGGCAATATTCCCAAAGGCCCCACATTGGAAACATGCTCCGGGGAAGGCCCCAAACTTGAGGCCTAGTTCTAGCTTACCCAGTTGACCTAAATCCACCTCCATAGATTTTGGGGTTTCAATGGCCGGATTCCAAGTGATGCACACACTATTGCCCTGCCTCCCTCCTACCTCATCATCATCAAGAACAAATAACACAAAACTTAGGGACTGGACTATGTCACGCAGTGCAGGCCTAAGCCAAGGAGAGGAAGCCCTAAAACTTCTACCCAAATAGGGCACGCATTCTGCAAACTTTTATTGACATTCAAACAACAGGTAAAAAGGAAAGACATGCACCAATCGTTGCCTGAAAAACAAAGGTCCCCTAGCAAAAAATTCATAAATAGATTGGTCTTTAATAAACAGCACATTGAAAAATCCTTTCCCCAAGTAGAAGATCTTAGACACAACACAGTCGTGCAGAATGCTCTCCTGGAGCCACTTACCTAGTTCGCCCTGTTGAGATATCGAGCTCAACTAGTGCTACGATAGACATTGATGACCCACCTGGGTGATAGCTTCCACATCTACACCACTAGCATGGTTGGTGAGATTATGGATGATATGCAACCAGTGGGATGACAGGCTATGTGACAACCATTTTGGATTACTACAGACTGGCATAGTTATAGTGTCAGCTCGTTTAGTTGGGTTCACATTATGGACCGACCCTTGTATGTTGTTGTAGTTAATTACTAACCCATATAGTGTGTATTCTTATCTTTATGTTATGTTGGTAAGAAGAAGATAGAAGAAAAATTTAGCTATCCTTCTCTCTCTTGTGTCTTGCTCTCTCTTGTGTGTGTGTGTGTTTGCTTGAAGCTCTCCCTCTCCCCCACATTCTCTTTATTTATGGTATCAAAGCCTGGTTCGTGTTAGAGCTAAGAACGCAAGCAAGAGGTAAGAATAAGCAAGGAAGGAAACGATACTACACAGGTAAGAGCACCATCATCTCTTTCCCCTTCTTGGTTTAGGTACAACACCCCCTTAGTAGCTCTGGGAGCTACACATCTCCGATTGAGGAGCTGTTTTCGTGAGAGAGGAGCTACAGGGCAGGTATACTATCTTATTTAACAGTAATTTTCAGCCACATTTGCGTTTTGGGTGCATTACGAGCCCTGTTTTGTCATTACAGGGTAATTTTGGTAGTTTTCTAGAAGTTCTGGTAGACAATTGTTTCCACTCAAAATCTGGTTATTGCAGTGCAGTAGTGCATTTTGGAAGTGTTGATAGGGTTTCCACATGTATTGTTGATAAATTGGGTATATGTACATGTACTCTGGTCACATTTGGTGACACATAGGCTGTGCTAAAGTATCGTTATTGCAGCACTTATAGTATATACTGCTGTATTATAGGTTGCATACAGAAGTTATTTGTTTGCATGTTATTTGATTGCTATAGAAAAACATGTCTGACGAAATTAATCAGATTGTTAGCGAGAAGTTGGATAAGAATAATTTCCATGCCTTGAACTTCAAAATGACCAATTTCCTAATGGGTAAAGGATTTTGGGATTATGTAGAAGGAGATAATGAGGAGCCTCCAGAGTTATCTAAGAAGAATGCCACTCCTGTAGATATAAAGGCATTCAAGGATTGGAATCAAGGTGCAAGAAAAGTCATGTACTGGCTTTCAATTAGTGTCACAGACTACGATAGGACACATACAAGATGCAAACACTCCAACAATTGCATGGCAGAATAAATCAGATTTTCCAGACTAACACAAAGGCAAGGAAGTTGCAATTAAAGCAAGAGTTGCATATTGTGGAAAAGAAAAGCATGTCCATCAATGAATATGCCTTACAGATCAAGGGCATTATTGAATCCCTTGGGTCTATTAATGTATCAGTGGAGGATGATGATTTGGTGAGTGTTTGTCTGAATGGGCTCGACAAAGAGTACAAGCCATTCAAGACCTCCATTGCAGTTAGGGAGAATATTCCCAACTTTCAGGACTTGATATCTATGCTGATCATAAAAGAAAAGGATTTAGGTGAGGATTATTCTTCACAAAGCAATAACACATCAGAATAGGCCTTCTACTCTAATTCAGGTAGAGGCAGAGGTAGAGACCGTGGTCGAGGCCAAGGTGGTGGTCGAGGCCAAGGTGGCCGCCGCGACAAGGAAATCAGAATTCCGGACAACAACAGTCCAATGATTCAGCAACAATCATACACAGGTGGAAGTGGCCAATCTAGAGGCAGGGGGAGCCAAAGAGGCCAAGGTGGTTGGCAAAGAAATCAAAATGCAAATAGCATAGAGTGCTATTACTGTGGCAAACCAGGACACATGGCAAATGACTGTTACAAAAACCAAAATGACATTAAAAGTGGGAAGTTACAGCAAGGTAACTATGCATCATCTACCAAACATGGAGATTATGACAGAAGTCAGCAGGGTTGTTTGTGATGCAACACATGTTTAGTTCCATAACAGGGGATGTGTCAGGATCTCAAGATATATGGTATGTGAAGGATCTGGTGCAACAGCTACAGCAAGCAAGCACACACACACACACACACACACACAAACACACTCAAAGAAGCTCACTCTCAGACCATAGAAGGGTTAACTATACTCTATATTCACATGAATGTCAAGTGAGTTAGTAATGTACAAGAGTTTAAGTTAGTGTGAGTTATATGGGCAGTCGGACATAATTGGCCAACAGTGGGCTTTAAACCCAACAACCTCCCACTTAAAATCCAATGTGGCACTTTAAGTAAATGAGTATCTATGTACAGGGTGTACAAAGATCTACATAGCATGCCAACTACCCAATGCCCAATAACTCACGAAAATGTGCAAAGCTTTCACCTGAAAGCCCCTTTGTGAGTAGATCAGCAGGATTCTCCGTGGTGTGAACCTTGACTAGCTGTATCTGCTTGTCTTCTAACACTTCCCTGGATGAAGTGATACTTCACATCCACATGCTTAGTCTTTGCGTGAAACACTAGATTCTTTGCCAATTGTATAGCACTTTGGCTATCACAATGTAACATTGGCATTTCTTCCTTGACTCCCAAGTCTGCTACTACCAGTCTACTAAGCCAAATAGCTTCTTTGCAAGCCTCTGACGCTGCAACATACTCAGTTTCTATTGACTATGTAACACAACTTTGCAATCAATATTGCCATGAGATGGCACCTCTAGCTAAAGTGAAGACATAGCCTGACATGGACCTTCTGTTGTCCAAGTCTCCTACATAATCTGAGTCAGTGTACTCTTTGACACTCAAATCCTGACTCCCATAGCATATGCACATACTCTTCGTAGCCCTCAAATATCTCATGATACCTTTGACTGCCTCTTAATGTTTCTTGCCTAGATTTGACATGTATCTGCTAACAACTCCCACTGCAAAAGCAATGTCTGGATGTGTAGCAATCATAGCATACATCAAACTCCCAACTACATACGCATATGGCAGCTTATCCATTTCATCCTTTTGCTCATCAGACTATGGGCAATCTTGCTTCCTTAGTTTCACATATGACGGCAATGGTGTACTCAATGCCTTTCCCCTGTCCATATTGAAACGTAGCAGCACTTTGTCAATATACTCTTGCTGAGACAAGTAAAGCAACTTCTTTGATCTGTCTCTATGCATATGCATACCCAGTATATGACTTGCTTCACCCATATCTTTCATGTCAAAAACCTTTGCCATCTTTGACTTAAGCGCTGAAATTTCTGCCATTTGTCTACCGGCAATCAACATATCATCCACATACAATATGAGGATCAGCAAACTACCATCCTTAGCTTGCTTGTTATATAGGCAGTGATCTATCTCACTTCGTTTGTAACCTTGAGAAAGCATGAACTGATGGAACTTTTGGTACCATTGCCTTGGTGCCTGTTTCAAGCCATAAAGACTTTTCCATAATAACTGGCATACCAACTGTTCCTTGCCTTTCTCAACAACAAACCCTTTTGGCTGTTGCATATAAACTTCCTCATGTAAATCTCTGTGAAGAAACGTCGTCTTCACATCCATCTGATGCAAAATTAGATCATGCGTGGCAACCAAAGCAAGAATCCATCGCAGGAGGGTAGTAATCTTGACAACCGACAAGAAAACTTCATCAAAGTCAATGCCCCGCTCTTGCTTGAAACCTTTAGAAACCAACCGTGCTTTATATTTAGGTTGCCCATCATGAGGAGTAAGCTTATACCTGTAAACCCATTTACAAGGTAACGCTTTCTTACTCTATGGCAACTTAACCAAATCCCACATTTGATTTTTATGTAGTGCCATCATCTCTGATTGCATGGCCAATCGCCACTTATCTGAGTCAGCCACTTGCAATGCCTCTTTGTAATAACAAGATGGCACTCCGCAATCAGTAAGCATAACATAACTGAGAGAAGGAACATATATATCAGGTGGATGCGAGACACGTTCAGATCTCCGCAACATTGGTGCTTGAGCCACAACCTGACATTCCTCTCGTGCCACTGTAGGCTCATTCGGAGCTCTACCTTGCTGTCTAGAAGTGCTAGGCCCATCCTCTTGAAAGACAACACGTCTTATTTCCTCAGTTTGTTTAGGCTTTGCATGAAACTTGGCCTCGTTAAAGTACACACATCATTGCTACAGATTACTTTTCTGGACTCAGGATCCCAAAGTCGGTAGCCCATCTCTCTAGATTCACCATAGCCGAGAAATATGCACTTTCTACTCTTTGGCTCCAACTTATTCCGAAACTCCTTTGGAATATGGCTATACGCCTCACAGCCAAAGACTCTAAAATGCTTGTATGAGAGCAGCTTGCCTGACCATACCATCTCTGCCACTGCTTCTTTATCTAAAACCTTACTAGGAGAACAATTGATCAGATGAACGGCTAGCCACTGCTTCTGCCCAAAATCCATTAGACAACTCCACATTAGACATCATGCTTATGACTTTCTCTTGGATTGTTCTATTCATTGTAAGGAGCAATAAGTTCATGCTTTATGCCCTTTGCATCGCAAAAGTCTTGAAAAGCCTTAGAAACATACTCTCCGCTCTGCAAACAAGCACTTAAGCTTTTGGCCACTCTGCTTCTCCACGTGTCACAAACATCTTGAAGACACCTAGCACCTCATCCTTATGCTTAAGAAAATAGACCCAAACCTTTCGAGAAAAGTCATCAATGAACGTTACAAAGTACAATGCTCCCCCTAGCGAATGACTAGGCTGACTACTACAAATGTCACTGTGCACAAGACTTAACCGTTGGTCATGATGATTACCCTTTTTTTGTGTGGTTCCTGTGTTTGTTTCCCATAAATACAATGCTCAGAAAACTCAAAATCCTAAAAAGAAAAGCCAGGCAAATAACCAAAACGAGACAAGATCTCCATTCCCTTCTTTGACATGTGTCCCGATCGGCGATGCCACAATGAAACATTTGGCTGCTCGATCACATTGATTACATTTTGCTTGACACCAAAAACATGCAACATGTACAAGGTACCAGACTTCATGCCATATGCCACAGTCATAGATCCTTTGGAAATCTTCCATATGTTATTTCCAAATACTGTGACATAACCTGCATTATCGAGAACACCTGTACTGATCAAGCTCTTCGTAATTGATGGTACATGTCTTACATTCTTGAGCATAAATGAAGCACCATTCTGAAATTTCAACTACACATCTCCCACACCCAGAATCTCACATGTCTGCTCATTCCCAAGCCGAACATGATCCTTAGTGGCCACATACAAAGCAAACCACTCTTTGTGTGAGGAGAAACATGGAAGGATGCCCCTGAGTCGATAATCCAATCAATCAATGCATATTCAGTTGTTGCAGTTAAAAACGCAGAATCTAGTGTACTAGTGAAGTAGATGTCAGCACAAGCTTTGCCCTTGGCATCACTGTCACTGTCACATGTGACACTCTCAGTCACATTGATTTCCTCAATCTTCACCGACGATTTTTTCTTCTCATCATGCTCAGAATTCTTCTCTTTACCTTTGTCTGCTTTCCATTTCTGACAATCTTTCTTCATGTGACCCTTCTTGCTACAATAATAGCATTCAATGTCATTCTTAGACTTCGGATCACGAGACTCCTCCACCAGTGCATCCTACGCCATGCTCAGATCACACAAGCTTCATAAAACCTCATGCAGGGCGCTCACAAATGGCTATGCAACTGCCCAAATACGTAAAATGAACCACAATGTATAATACATCCATAATAGTCCAGTGTCTCTAACTGTCGCTGCTGCGGTGGCCTGTTTGCTAGCATGACTCACAACCAGTAGACCCACAATATCAATACATCAATCTGCTAAGTGCATGCCAATAGTGCTGCAGAGCTGTCGTATGGCTGCACCTCCCCTGGAACTTGGCAAGCACAAGAAATGGTGCAGATCGAAGCGTATCTGATGATATGTTTACTTGGACTGAAGGATTCTCCCGGAGACGATGATGTAGCCAAACCTGCTAATAGATCTAAAGTAGATCTCGAAGCTAAAGTCATAGATGCAAGCAAATGTGAATCACAATCTCTCTGTCTCTGACGTAGACAACAGAGAACCAAGTAGTGTGCTCCTCGAAGTGCATGTATGTTGTAGCCAACCAAATCTGTCACTCCCGCATATGAAACGGAAGACTCTCTCTCTACCTCCTCTGCGAGGACCCTATCTGTCATGTGTGCCACCGGATGGCCACACTCATAAGAGCTATGTGCACCAAAAAGTAGAGAGAATCACTCTCTATGTACCTGCTTTTATTCAGACGAGCCGATTTAGGTCGGGTGGATATTGGCTGGAAAAATTTTGACGTTAGAGAAATTTCTTGCTCTGACTAGTTGAAGGATCTGGTGTAGCAGCTGGAGCAAGCAAGCACACACACACACAAACACACTCAGAGAAGCTCACTCTCAGACCATAGAAGGGTTAGCTATACTCTGTATTCACATGAATGTCAAGTGAGTTAGTAATGTACAAGAGGTTAAGTTAGTGTGAGTTACATGGGTGGCCGGACATAATTGGCCACAGTGGGCTTTAAACCCAATAGTATGTGGATTCTATCACCTCTAACCACATGACCAGTCATGCTACGTGGTTTAGAGATATGTAGAAAATGAAAAAACTAGGTTATGTAGAAATAGGTGATGATATTGTGCATCCCATTGCGTATGTTGGTAAAGTGCCATTGTCTATGCGCAGGATGAAAAAATGAAGTACTTGGCTGATGTACTTCATGTTTTGAATATTACAAAGAACTTGGTTTCTATTGGACAGATGGTTGAGCAGGGTCTCCAAGTGAGGTTTAATCCTCAAGGATGTGTTGTGAAAGACTTCAAAAATAAGTGTCGCTTGGTTGCAAAGGGTAACAGAAATGACACGATGTGATATGAACATGCCTGACATAAAGGCATCCATGTTTGCGCATGGAGCAGGTGTCATTGCAAATATTGACATATGGCACAAGCACATTGGTCATGTTAATGTACAGCGCGACTGAAGACTATGCAGGCCCAAAATATTGTTATAGGTTTGCTAAAGTTTAAGGTTGACGGTATGCATAAGGTATGTGAAGCATGCCAACTTGATAAGGAGGCCAAACATGCTTTCCCACATGAAAAGCATTCAATGCAAGGCCATTGGATGTCATACATTAAGATGTATGGGGATCGACCAAGACTGTAACAATTGTAGGCTACTACAGGTACTATGTTACATTCATTGATGTGACCACACTAGGAAAGTGTGGGTTTATTTCATGAAGGAGAAAAGTGAGGTGTTTGCTCACTTTTAGAGATTTAAAGCCTTGGTCAAGAAGGAAAAAGGCATGCAAATAAAATGCCTAAGACCAGATGGTGGGGGAGAATATTTATCCAATGAGTTCAGCTATTTCTTATGAGAAAGCGGGGAATCAAGAGGCAGTTATATGCAGGTACACTCCGCAAACAGAATGGTGTTGCAGAAAGGAAAAACAGACACATAGCAAAAGTGGCACATGCCTTGATGGGCTGAAATTAATATGCCACATTACTTTTGGGTAGAAACAATAGCAACTAATGTGTACATTATGAATAGGACACTCACTGTAGATGTTCATGTTATGACTCCTGAATGAACAGAAGTTTACAGGCATAAGACTAGATGTGTCTCACTTGAAAGTGTTTAGGTATATTGCATATGTACATGTTCCTGATGAAGTGAGAACAAAGTTGGATCCAAAGGTAGAGAAATGTATCTTCAATGAATAGCTGGTATGCACTAGTAGTGAAGGCGACAGAAGATGCAGATGTAAGAAGTGTTGATGTTGCACCACAAGTAGAGCAACAATCATAGGTCCTGAGTGGACCTGGGGAGTCCTCGAGCAATGGATCCAATGTTGGCCCATGGTCAGGTAGGTTGAGAAATGATGCAGGTACACGTATCACGGAAAGGGACGGAAAAGGTATATTAATCTTTTGTGCCTGATCTGTCAGCAGGTCACTAATATGTGGATGATGGTGACTCTAGTGGCTTTGAGGTGATAAGGATCTTGGCATTCCGTATGTGGTCTCCTGGTGTAAGGAGAACCACGGCTGTTTTGAGGACACCTGGCAATGATCCAGGTGTACGCAAGTCTACGAGAGTTAGACACCCCATTGTGACAAGTTGAGATATGATGGATATACAGCCCATCATTATGCTTACGTGGTAAAAGCAATATAGGAGGTTGAGCCCACTTTCTTTGAGCAAGCAGTTGGAAATAAGAAATGGGAAGATGCCATGGATGAGGAGATGGCAGCATTGGATGCAAATGCAACATGGGAGTTAATGTCTTTGCCTAAGGAAAAGAAAGCAATTGGATGTAAGTGGGTGTATAAAGTCAAGCACAATGCAAGGCAAGATTGGTTGCCAAGGGCTATGCGTAGACTTATGGCATAGACTATGAGGAGACATTCAGCCTGGTTGCAAGAATGGCAACCATGCGAGTTGTCATTGCTATGTCTTTACATCAAATGGATGTAAAGAATTCTTTCTTACATGTGATTTGCATGATGCACATGATGCAGCCACCAAGTTATGAGAGTGATGCACATCTAGATTTTGTGTGCAAGTTACGTAAAGCCTTGTATAGCTTGAAGCAGGCAACCAGAGCATGCTCAAACAAGATCAGGGAGTATCTTGTTACCATTGGATTTAAGATATCCAATGCAAATTTTTTACTATATGTGAAAAAGACACATAGAGGGATCATGCTATTAGTCATCTATGTGAATGACTTGATTATCACTAGTGATAGTGATGCAGACATACATGATGTCAGGATGCTTTTGAAGCAGAAGTTTGAGATGAAGAATTTGGGTGAGCTGCAGTATTTCTTGGGCATAGAGGTGGTGAGATCACCTCATGGCATTTTTCTATTGTAGAGGTAGTATTTTTCTATTGTAGAGGTGGTGATCTCACCACCTCATGGCATAGAGGTGGTGAGATCACCTCATGGCATTTTTCTATTGTAGAGGTAGTATGGCTTGTTGTCTAATGTACTTCATGTTCCGAATATTACAAAGAACCTAGTTTCTGTTGGACAGCTGGTTGAGCAGGGTCTGCAAGTGAGGTTTAATCCTCAAGGATGTTTTGTGGAAGTCTTTAAAAATAAGTGTCGCTTGGTTGCAAAGGGTAACAGAAATGGTAGGTTGTGTACTTTGGATATGAACATGCCTGAGATAAAGGCAGCTATGTTTGTGTATGAAACATGTGTCATTGTAGATATTGACATATGCCACGAGCGCATTGGTCATGTCAATGTATAGCGACTAAAGTCTATGTAGGCCCAAAATATTGTTGGAGGTTTGCCAAAGTTTAAGGTTGATGGTATGCATAAGGTATGTGAAGCATGCCAACTTGGTAAGCATACCAAACATGCTTTCCCACATGAAAAGCATGTTAATGCAAGGCTATTGGATGTCATACATTTAAACGTATGGGGACTGCAATAATTGGAGGTTGCAGGTACTATGTTACATTGATGACCACAC
Source organism: Cibotium barometz (assembly GCF_041138505.1). Classification (NCBI taxonomy): domain Eukaryota; kingdom Viridiplantae; phylum Streptophyta; class Polypodiopsida; order Cyatheales; family Cibotiaceae; genus Cibotium; species Cibotium barometz. Next base: position 28,295,340 of record NC_141080.1, on the reverse strand, counting down.
TAGGAAAGTGTGGGTTTATTTCATGAAGGAGAAAAGTGAGGTGTTTCCTCACTTTTAGAGATTTAAAGCCTTGGTCAAGAAGGAAAAAGGCATGTAAATAAAATGCCTAAGATCAGATGGTGGGGGGAGAATATTTCTCCAACGAGTTGAGTGATTTCCTGAGAAAGCAGGGAATCAAGAGGCAGTTCACGTGTAGGTACACTCAACAACATATTGGTGTTGCAGAAAGGAAAAACAGGCACATTACAGAAGTGGCACGTGCCTTGATGGGGCTGAAAAGAATATGCCACATTACTTTTGGGCAGAAGTAATAGCAACTTCTGTGTGTACATTATGAATAGGACAACCACTGTAGTTGTTCATGGTATGACTCCTGAACAACAGAAGTTTACAGGCATAAGACTAGATGTGTCTCACTTGAAAGTGTTTGGGTTATTGCATATGTACATGTTCTTGATGAAGTGAGAACAAAGTTGGATCCAAAGGTAGAGAAATGCATCTTCATGTTGGTTATGCTATGGAGCAAAAAGGTTATAGATGCTATATTACGTTTTCGATGACTGCGGGGATAGAGTTAGGTCCCTTCGTTTGCGCGTATCCTCATATTTCCAAGAGATCGAGGTGTCGTCAATCGAAGACAAAGGGGACTTAGCTACCAATCAAAAGGATGCCCTTGAGCCAGCTAGGGTGGGGACCTTACAAGTGGTATCAGAGGAGCCGATCTTAGTTCCTAGGATTTGTTATTCAAAGGTTAACTATTCAGGGATTAAGACAAGTGATTGTTTATCATATGAGGACGAATCAATCATCTAATATATACAAAATTAAATTGGTTTGTCTAAAAAAGCCCATAGCTTCACTTACAAAAATATTTATACAACCACATCCTCACAATACGGATGTGATATTATAAGTCTGAGTACTACTCAAACTCAGATGATGACGAACTTCTTCTAGGATCAGATAAGCTTTTATTGGTATACATTTTCGAAGAGTAGTGCTCACCCTGTCGTTCACGTCCAGCAGGAGCAGGAGCAGCAGCGACGACGACGACAAGAGCATCAGCAGGTACAATAGGAGCAGCTTTTTATTGTGCACATCCAGATTTTGTGTGCAGGTTATGCAAAGCCTTGTATGGCTTGAAGCAGGTTATGAGAGTGATGCACATCCAGATTTTGTGTGCAGGTTACGCAAAGCGTTGTATGGCTTGAAGCAGGTTACACAAAGCCTTGTATGGCTTGAAGCAGGCACCTAGAGCATGGTCAAATAAGATCCAGGAGTATCTTGTTACCATTGGATTTCACATATCCAATGTAGATTTTTCACTATATGTGAAAAAGACACATAGAGGGATCGTGCTATTAGTCATCTATGTGGATGACTTGATTATCACTAATGATAGTGATGCAGACATACATGATGTCAAGATGCTTTTGAAGCAGAAGTGTGAGATAAAGGATTTGGGTGAGCTACGGTATTTCTTGGGCATAGAGGTGGTGAGATCACCTCATGGCATTTTGCTATTGTAGAGGCAGTATGGCTTGGACATGTTGTCTAAGTATGGTATGATAGGTTGTAAGCCTATCTTGATGTCATTGGAGCAGAACACAAAGCTCCGCAGATACAGGTGAGCTTTTGGAGGACCCCACTGCATACAGCTGCATAGTGAGTAGTTTGATCTACATGACCATTACAAGGCCAGACTTGAGCTATGCTTTTGGATTGTGAGTCAGTTTATGTAGGCCCCTAGGAAGCCCTACTTGGATGCGGCTAGATGGATCCTCGAGTACATAAAGTCCACAGTTCATTATGGACTTTTCTACTATGAGGCTGGTACAGAGATACAGTTGTATGGGTACACAGATGCCGATTGGGCTGGTATTATTTGTAGGCAGGAGATCTACCAGTGGTTTTATGTTCTCATTTGGGAGTATTGTTGTGAGTTGGAGTAGTAAGAAGCAACCAACAGTTGCCTTATCGAGTATAGAGAGGCAGAGTACAGGGGTGTCGCTAGGGCAGCTTGTGAGGTAACTTTGTTTCAGAAGCTACTTTTGGTGACATGGGAGAGCCCGTGGATAAGGCAATCATCATATATTGTGACAACATGAGCAGCATACAATTGGCTAGTAACCCAATATATCATGCTAGATTGAAGTACATTGAGGTGCATTATCACTTTGTGGAGAGAAGGTTCTAGCAGGAGATGTAGATTTGGTATATGTCAGCACAGAGGATCAGGTGGCTGACATCGTAAACGAAGGCATTGGGCATACACAGAAGCTCCACAAGTTTAGGAGCTTACTTGGAGTGCAGTTTGTGGAGTTGAGCTTGAGGGGGAGTGTTGAGATATCGAGTTTAACTAGTGCTACGGTGGACATTGATGACCTGCCTAGGTGATAGCTTCCGCATCTACACCACTAGCATGGTTGGTGAGATTATGGGTGATATACGGCCAATGGGATGACAGGCTGTGTGACAGCCATTTTGGATTACTAGAGACTGGCATAGTTATAGCACTAGCTCATTTAGTTGGGTTTACATTATGGACCAACCCTTGTATGTTGTAGTAGTTGAGTACTAACCGATATAGTGTGTACTCTTATCTTTATGTTATGTTGGTTGAGTAGAGAAGAATAAGATAGAAGAAAATTCAGCTATCTATCTCTCTCTTGTGTCTTGCTCTCTCTTGTGTGTGTGGTTTGAAGCTCTCCCTCTCCCCCACATTCTATGTAAATAAGTAGCTCCCAAATAAAGGATAAGATGAGTGCCACATCTTTCATCCTTTCCATATCACCACATCCACTTAGAGTTGGCTCTAGTAGACAGTAAAGTTTAGATGCAAATGAGGCTAATGCTTCTTGGGGGCGAGTAGTGGTCGTGTAGCTAGCCATGGTCGCCTACTAGATGAAGTCACTAGAGCCTTGATAAAAAGGTTTTGGGAGGAGAATTGTCATGCCTCACTAGTTTTCAAGAAAGATTTGCACAAGAGAGTCACAAGAGGAGTGTTCATTGACCATGGTGCTTACTTTCTTGAAATGACTCAAACCGAGTTATATTCTCGGTTTGTGGTATCATTTCTAGACCTTCAAATCGGGCAAAGGTCATTTGAGGGGTGTAAGTCTTAGTTTGTGATATACTCACGACAATGTAACACGTGTTGTTGTTGCTACCATGTTGAGTTCCAATTGTTTTATGATGTGTTCCATTCTCTTAGTCGGCATAGAGAGCTACCTCGTAGTTCTTGTGATTTCACCCACTCTCTTTTGTGTGCACGCACAGAGGATGCCCATTACCATATGATGCCTTGTGTGGAGGGTAGTTGCTCATCATGTGGTTCACTTACACGGCTACAAATGGTAGATCTTGATGCTTGCAAGTGACCAAGAGATCATGACATGGTGACACTGAGTATATGACACATCAGGTCCAAAGTGGTGGGGGGGCAGTCTAGGCAGTTGTAGCTTGTGGACAAACATACACCACGTTGTCACTTCAAAGTGACATTTACAGAGAAAATCTACCCCTATATAAGACACACTCATTGTGCCAAGTGGCAGGACCATTAGTTTTGAGCATGCCTAGTAGATCTCCCTATTGGTTTGGTTATCTTTGCGGTCAATTTTGCGGAAAATTACACCTTGTTATGGGCCATAGCACCTCCCAAGGGGAACTCCACACAATTATAAAAATGGGAGAAGCAATAGACACAACAATCATTGGGTACTTACCAATGCTTCGAGCTCACAAGGCTCACCAAACTCGCTTTGGAAGAGTATAAGTACGACAAATCATCCGTAGTTTGGTGGTTAGACACAGAGAGTTAGCCAAGTGTTAGAAGACATGCTTCGAGCATATGTCAGTAAAAAGCAATCTAATTGTTGGTAGGAGTACCTATTGCATTTGGAGTTTGCTAATAATAGTTCGATACATTCGGCAACTGGATTTAGCCTATTCATGTTGATGTATGGTTTCCAGCCGAGGTCTCCTTTAGCCGTAGGGCTAGAGAAGGAAATGATTTAGTCTGTCAATGATTTCCTTGAAGACATGCAAGATATGATGTAGGCAGCAAAAAATAGCATATGTAGTGCACAAGATTATGCGAAGATATATGTGGACAAGGGTCACAGAGAAGTAAACTTTGAAGAAGGCGATTTTGTATTTCTGAAAGTCCTTGTAAAGTCAGAGACGTTAAAAATGGGAAAGTGTCATAAATGTTTGTCTAGATATTGCGGTCACCTTAAAATCCTTAGGAAGGTTGGTGGATTAGCATACAAACTTGAGTTGTCGCTCGAGAGCTCTTGAGTTCATCTTGTTTTTCATGTTAGTAGACTACAAAAAACTATTGATTATAAAAAGAATGTAGTTTGTCCAAGTGTGTTGGTGGAGCCAACCACTCATCCACCCAAACCCGAGAGGATTCTTAGATTTAGAGATCGGAACATGAGGCATACTGTGTACTGAGAGGCACTTGTTAAGTGGTGGAAGGATAGAGAGGATAAAGCGTCCACATGGGAACGCTTGAGTATGCTTACCAAGAACTTTCCAGAGTTTGTTTTCACGTGGGACGAAAACTCTTCTTAAGGGGGAGGTAATGTCACGTAGTTTGTAGTGACTGCATGAGGGCTTGATTGGGCTCTGAGTACACACGCCAGAGAGCGGGCGCGACGAGTGAGTCCGAGGTTCAGGGGTGAGATGTCCGGGTGGTAGCACCGCAGGCATCTAGGCTAGTGTGGGCGCCAGGCAGGCCACTACATATAGCCCGTTGAAATGGGGGACTCCTTATTCTGCTCTACAGCTAGGAGGTGAAACTAGAGCCAGGCCTTCTTCTTCTTCGTGTATCTCCGTGTAGTACAACAACGTAATAGATTCACACCCATATGACCCCTCTTTTTCTTTTTTTGACTTAGAAATATTTATTTCACATGTACTCATATGTAAGTACATGTATTTTTACATGTACTCACATATGAAATATATATTTTACATGTATTTTCACATGCTCACCATAGTGCACATCATGCTACTATTGTTGTTGATGATGGTATAGATAGACAACTAGTCTATCTTTTTGTATGATTATTTAGTCTTTTTCCATGGCTAGACATGTATTTTCATATGTATTCACATGCTTAAAGTTTTATTAATCTTTTTCCATGCTTCAATACTAGATGGAACTCTTGTACCACATCTCATAGACCCATTAAACCTTTTGAAGATGTTTAATATAACTTTCTTTCTTTATCTCTTAGGGGAACTCACACTCATGGGCTATTGGCTTTGTATCTTCAAATTCTTCAAAGTTGATTTTTCTTGTAGAGCCTCATAGAAGTGGAACCTCCATAAAAGCTATCATCTAAATCCCATAATGTTGTAAAAGCTATAGTTGAGATTGTGTATTTAGACAATCCAAACTGGCTACTAAGATTGTGCATTTGGGCAATCCAAACTGGCTAAGCTCATATTATGGTTCTCACAATTAGCTGACTATGCACTTTGCAAGTTTAGCCTTAAATATATGCATAGCTAGAGAAAGGAAGCAATAGTGTGCTGCTAGGCATAGCTTGAGAAGACTAAGGATTTTGTGATTTTCCAATGGTAAGTGCTATGTGTGTGTGTGTGTGTGTGTGTGTGTGTGTGTGTGTCTCTCTCTCTCTCTCTCTCTCTCTCTCTCTCTCTCTCTCTCTCTCTCTCTCTCTCTCTCTCTCACACACACACACACTAATAACACACACACACACACACACAACCATTCTTTTTGGCTATGCTTAATATCATGGTTGTTTAAAAAAACTGAAAGCATCCCCCCCTCCTTGTCTTTGCCATTCTCATTTAGTGATGCTTGATATTATGCACAATACTTGGTAAGCCATTTTGTGCCCCAATTTTTTAATGGCTCATCCATATAAGTATTTTGATATAATAAGTTGTTGGAAATTATCAAGGATATTTGTTATTATTCCATTATCTTCATATAAAGTCTAATGTTATAAAGCCATAATCTTTTTTGCATGAGGGAGCTTCAAAGGTCCCCATAAGGGTTACAATATTTTTCTCTCTCCTTCTACCCTAATAGGAGACATGGCTACCACTCATAAGGTCCACTCTCATAGGGTAGGCTATAGAGACTACAACCATACTTACCTAAAAGAAAAGCCAAAAATTTGGCAAGTCACAACGAGATGGTTTGTCATAGAGCAACCGAATAATTTTTTATTAATGATGTAAAGCTATGCAACTACTTTTGGCACTCTTTTGCTAAATATTTTGAGCATACCTACATTCCATGTTATCTTCTTCCCATATCTTCTCTTAGTGGTGTACAATAGCTACTTTTGGTGCTTTTTTGCTAAAAACATTTGAACATACCTACATTCCCTACTATTTTCTTCCAACATACATACTATCATGTTTAGATAGGCACACCTATAGAGCTATAAACATGTAATTTTGGAGAAATCATTATTATAATGTGTGCTTAAGCCATGAATCATGATCTTGGGAAACCATTTACTTATTCATTGTAGGTGTGAGTTGTTGGGAGATAAATACCTTTACACACTTAAGTATAAGCTTCAAGTGGACACCTTAAATACTATATTAAGCTATTAGGTGGAAGGAGATCCATACGAGTGTAGCCACGTCCCACTGAAATCAATTGAAGCTATTTTGCTACTTATTAGAGTCACAAACACATGGACTCTTTATAGAGATATGTATCCTTAAATCAATTGAAGCTATGAATGGCTCACTTGTTGTCCTGCTCTGATGGGTTTGAATCTTATATCCATAGGGTAGATTCATCAAGCCTATTGGAAAAAACAAGATGACTACATTGTTATATAAATGATATATGTTAACATTACACCATAGCCACCATAGCTTTGTATGTGTAGTTGCCATCATACCCAAACATCATTTGATGGTGACCAAAGTCTGCAAACATGTGGGGGGACCCTCGCCACATGCTCGCAAAGTTTGGCCACCATGTGATGATGTTTAATATGTCAAGTAGTGCCTAGTATGCATTTTTCAAGTGTCCTAGTGCTAGAGAGGCCCTGGAAAATCCCACTATTCCCCATGCCATCGTACCCAAACATCGTCTGCCTGTTGATGGTGTGATTGAACTTTCAAGCATGTGGGGGGGTCCGTGGTGCAGTTTGGCCACCATCCAATGATGTTTGATATGTGAAGTAGCACCCAGTGTGCATTTTTCAAGTGTTTTACTGCTTGAGAGGCCCTAGAAAATCCTGTTAAAATATATAAGTGAATAGGGTGTGTGCGGGAACAAGCCCTTGGCTAGAGGCTATAAAAGAGAATCTGTAAATGTGAGAGAACCTGTGAAAAGGTGAGAAGAATCTAATGGGAGAGAATAAAGGGTAGCATGAGAAGATTTAGGAGGTGTGGAGATATTCTGGGAGAGGTGGAGAGAATCAAGCAAAAGAGGTGGAGTGAATCAAGGAGAAACCAGTGGGATTAGATGCTTGGATGTAAACTCTATAAATTGAGGCATTGGCCTAATGAGAATTTGCTGGTTTTTGATTATCCATGCCTACATTAAACTATTAGTTAGAATTTGCTAGTTTTTGATTATCCATGCCTACATTAAGCTATTAGTCACTAATCATGTCTTAATTATCATCTAATCACTTTGTTAATGATGTTGATTCTAGCATTTGATCCACCATAGCTCATCACATTGCTGTAATTTTAATATGGTATCAAAGCCAAGCCTAGAATCCATCAAGTTTATGAGCCCATTATCTAGTTAATTAGGATTAGTAGATAATTAAAAAATAATCAATTTTTTAGTTTTTTTCAACTAACCCTCTGTACCCCCAACCAATGGAGGAGCTCCCTCTCCTTGTAGGCTCAACATTAGCCCAAGCCCTTTTAGGTACTCATACTAGACTTAAGGGCCTACACACAACCCAAAGCAATTGAAGAATCTCAGTGCAGAACGTCGGCGGCAGCACGATTTGCAACAAGCACCATTTTTTTGGAGAAAATCTGAGTTTTCTACTCCATCAAATCAAATGGGTCTAATTCCTCTTAGCCCTGAGGGTTTTCAAGCATGCTCTACAAGCTGGTGAAGTCAGAATTTGATTTGATCAAGTCTACAGTGAGATCCAAGCTCTTCATCAAATTTGCAGGTGACTTTGGTAAAACAGAGATTAAGCATTCAATATTTGGTCAAATCTTGTGTTTCTTGGCTTAATCCTCTACTAGGCTAATTTCTATTGATGGCCTTGAAAGCATTTGAGCTCATTTGAACTCTAAGGCCTCAGATCTGGGCTCCCCGCATACTCTATTTTCTACACACAAAATAGAGAATTAATTTACTAATCAATGATTAATCAGTGCTAATCACTATATTTTGGTGCAATTGAGGGTTCAAATTAACCATTAGGTATCTGATAAAGATTCCTATAACTTCATATTGCAATTCGGAGATGGTTTGATACTCCAACCATTCCGTACAAATTGGTTACCCTTGATTTAATGTAATTTCTGGTAAAATTATGCTGATAAATTTGTGGTAATCATCATTTTGCATTTAACCCTTGCTTAATGCTTGTAAATCACACTCAAATTCAAGATTATTCACAGCCAGAGTTGCATTTGGGAATGTGCATAAGAATGAATACTATATGCATTATGTATTATTGGGAACATTACATCAGTGTAAAAATGGGATCAGACACTACCCTTGTCTAGAATAAGGCAAGAGGTAAAACCTCCCGCATAGATTTGGGTTTGCATTGCATAATGACACAAGATAAACATCAAAAGCCCAAAAGAACTGTCAACAAAACATTTAAACATGTTGCTCACATGGAGCAAGAAGAACTGACGGACAAGCTCATGGCCCCAGCCATGAAAGAAGAAGAACATCTCTTTCCAAGAGGAAGATCCACACCAAGAAGAAAAGCTAAAGGAAGCATTGAAGGAAGACATGGACACGAGAAGAGAAGCTGCCACAACAAGAAGACTAAAAGAAGAGACGGACGCATGAAGAGAAGTTGCCATGACGACAAGAAGACTGAAGACAAGAGAAGATGTGAGGCTCCAAAGAGTGAGGAGCCATCTGAAAATCTCAGAGAGAGAGAGAGAGAGAGAGAGAGAGACCCCACAACCCAATGTAACCTGCCCCAACAAAGTAAAACCACCTCAGAGCCACCGATGATGTAGGCCACATGGTAGAGCACTTTAGTCAAGGTCGCGGGCACTTGTAGTAGCCTTGGACACATAGAGAGAGAGAGTGTCAAGGACTATGAGTTTAGGGACTTAAGGCACTGGTTGCGGACTATCAAGTAAGAGAGAAACTTGGTATTTATCAAGTCTGATGTGCATTTATCAAGTCTCCTAGTGCTTAAGGGGCTATGGAAAATCCCGCTCTTCCCCATGCCATCGTAATAAAACATCATCATCTAATGATGACCGAACTAATGCTCGTAAAGTTTGGTCAGATGCTGTTTAATATGTCAAGTAGCACCACCCAGCGTGTATTTTTCAAGTCTCCTAGTGCGTAAGATGCCCTGAAAAATCTTGCTCTTTCCCATATCATCATACCCAAACATTATTTGCCATTGATGGTGACCAAACTTTGCGAGCATGTGGGGAAGACTTCCCCACATGCTCGTAAAGTTTGGTCACCATTGGACTATGTTTGATATGTCAAGTAGCGCCCCAGTGTCCATTTCTCAAGGATGTGGGAGGGACCATAAACAATATAAAATCTTAAAAAAAGTTGGTATACAAAATAAAAGAGACACTTAGTTGGAGCCATGATTAACTGAACATAACTAATCATCAAGATCAATGGCACTGATAAAGTACAAAGATAATACCGAGGTAGAAGAAATGTCAACATGAGCAACTATGAAATGCCTCTAAAATTACAACCATGAATTGAACAAAAGTACTATGATGGTAAGTACGATCCCTATCAAGATGGAGATCTAGTTATCCGCACCCTCTCTAGCTCAAATGCTCTAGAATGCTCTCATGGTCATCCACTCAAAGCTAAAAACACGAGCAAGATTTGTGTTTTTGAATTTGTACTCGATCAAGCATGAGACTGGATAGCAAGCACTAGATGACAATACTAAAATGCCTCTAACTCCCACTGCCACTACTAGAAGAACTCAAGACTCCTCTAACGATGTCCAATCACTGATAGAACTGACCTGCCACAATCATGTTGTGGGCATCAAAAGAAAACCCGTGATCATCCATTGTATCGTGGGGTTGAGGATTCAATTTGGCCTAGTGCAGCTGATGAGATAGAAGTCTACTCCCTCACTATTGCCTCATTGTTGGCACAATAATGGCAAATAAATCACCCTTCTTTAGCAAATCTATTAGCTCATCATAGTCGGCCATGAACACAGGGCCAATGTGCTCATCGGATAACACTCTATGTGAAGGATGCTTAGGAGAGAGCACTGTTTGTATCCATGCATCTGCCCATCCTCTTGAGGCACAATTTGACCAATCACCATCTATGCATGCTCCACAAAATTATTCAAACCATCATGTGTGAATCATGTGCTTGGTATTGTGTCACAATCATGTGGGCCTCTACGGTCAATAAGGCCACCATCCACACACCAAAAAAAATCTCATGACGATCCGAGCATCACATGAGGGATAGGATGATGCGGCGCTCCCACAAATGCTAGGAATGCCACTCGACCACATTGTACACATCTCTAAACTGCTTAGCATCTTGCCATAATTAATGACATCTCAAAGCACATTTCACACATGCGCTTGCACCATCACACTCACCCTTCCCATAACTAGTCTCTCAAGAAGCTCCAAATCACTGGGATACTAAATTGCACATGCCACCTATAAACCCATTAAAACAAGTCTAGGTTATTGTTTTCTTTAAGATGTTCTAGTGAATTTATGTTATTTATAGATCCTTGAGAACTATAAGTATCACCTATAGAGCCAATAGAAATGTCATGCCAACTTGTACTATGCACCATAACCACCCAATCGACCCATCATCGATGACACCATGTGATCCCATGACCTCGTGGTGAAAAATCATCATGGAGACAAAAGCAGTGTTGCACAAAACGTGCATCATGTGGGCTATCATCTCACTGATGTAAAAATGATACTCTCAAAAAATGGCACGGGCCTCAGGGGTGCTCGCTATCCCATCTACATGGACCTCTACATATCGATAGCTAATGTGGTCCATAATAACAACTTGGTGAGGTTAGAGGTGATTAGGTCACAAAAGTCAATTAAGTAATATATCTCAAATACGAAATAAGTAATTTGAAATATAACCATTACCTGCTCTGAGAAGTAATACTCAGATTGTATGTCTTGAAAAAGTGTGAAGGTCTGTTAATCCCATTTTAGATTAATAAAGATGCTTCTCCAATTGAGGAGATTAATAAGTGTCATGTAAAGACACTATAAAATTTATATTGAGATATTGGGCACCCAAGGCCTTAGTTAGTAAGTTTTGGGCGCCCAAGTGTGAATAAGGGCTAGTCGTATATAAGGCAATTCTCATAATGAAATGACACAATCCCCCTTTGTGCTATGAGAACTCTTGTGCTTTGTCTTAAGAGAGAGAGAGAGAGAGAGAGAGAGAGAGAGAGAGTGCTCTAGTACATGTGCCTCTTTCATGCATGCATGTGTATAAGAGAGTGAGAGGACAATTTCCTTGCATACGTGGTGTGAGGAGCGACTCTACGATGACAGTATATGGAGAGAGAGAGAGGGAGAGAGAGAGAGTACTCTAGTACATGTGCCTCTTTCATGCATGCATGTGTATAAGAGAGTGAGAGGACAATTTCCTTGCATACATGGTGTGAGCGACTCTGCGATGACAGTATATGGAGAGAGAGAGAGAGAGAGAGAGTGCTCTAGTACATGTGCCTCTTTCATGCATGCATGTGTATAAGAGAGTGAGAGGACAATTTCCTTGCATACATGGTGTGAGCGACTCTGCGATGACAGTATATGGAGGTGGAGTTCGGAGAAGTGGAGCTTCCAAAGTGAGCTTGGTGAGCCTCAAGGGACGTAAGCTCGAAGCATTGGTAAGTACCCAAATGATTATTGTGTCTATTTCTTCTTCTGTTTGTGGTTGTGTGGAGTTCCCTCTTGGGAGGTGCAGTAGCCCATAACATTTTTGGACCTTTGTTTCTTTCTCTTAGAGCTTCAGCTCCCACTATGCAAGATTCACCATTGCCTTTGCATTTGGAAGGTGCAATGTGAAGAAACTGTGTAGATAAGGTTTGAATGGTAGAGAAGGAATTATAAAAAATCATGTGTTACAAGTGTGGGTGAGTCCTAGGGAAAGCCTAGAGGAAAGTTACACTGGTTTTTTCTTTCAAATTTACACTAATCTTGCTACTGTGAAAGCTAGCAAGGGTGACACTTTGCTTTTCTATTTTTTCTAAAAATTCACAAAAATTACAAAAATAAAGAGCTATTGGTTGTGTTAATAACTTTCATTGCATTCCTAATCCTTAGCACAACCATTGTGGATCATTTGGATAGGGAAATAACAGTCCAAAACATCATTATGTCAACGCAGTAGTAGTTAAACACGTGAAAGTACAAAAAACGGTTCACAACGTGAATCACTTCCTACTACTTCACGACGTGAAAGGCCTTCTTACCTTGCTAAAAATAGGGCACCTCTTATCTTGACACATCTAACACAATGAAACTAAAGAATCTTATCACGTGAAATAGCTGTGAAGCATTCACGAAGTGAACCATTTCCTGTTTCACAGCATGAACCATTACCTGCTACTTCATGGGTTAATCCTTCATAGATGCCATTTTAGAAAATCTATCAACCACCACAAGAATCTGTGTATTGCCTTTAGAAGAACGTGGCAATGAAGTGATAAAATCCATACTAATAAGGGTTGTCAAACTAGCAGTAAGAGAGGTACTCTAATTGCATTATTTGGGTCCATCCGACTCAAATTGAAGTAATTTTGAGCTAAAAAATCGAAACCTGAAACAACACTTGCCGTAGTGTGAGAAATAGTTCATGATGTGAACCATTTCTTGCTACTTCATGACATGAACCAATTTCTGCGGTTTCACGAATATCTGCTAGTTCACGGCGGCCAGAAAAAATAGTTCAGTAGAAAACCGGCTTAAAAAGTTCGAGTAGTGATTTTGCTTGTCAAAATACACTTCATGCACTTGAGGTCTAGTAAAGTCATTGGAGGTGACCTTACTCCTAACGACAGTGCATCAAACCACTTAGGTTTTTTCTACCAAAGGAGTGTTGGTTCAGGTTGCTCTCAGCGAGCACTCAATTGAGTGTTTCAGCTTGCAGGAATCTGACCACCACCCTTGATACAAGTAGCGAAGAGTCCATGGAAGAAGGGCTAAGATTCTCTGGCCTTGGAGAGGAAGAAAAGCCATCTTCCCATGCAAGATCCAATGGAATCTTTGATATGGCCAGGGGATTTTTTGGTCTCCAACATGGCACGGAAGATGATGTACAATCTGCGAGCACAGGCCTGTTAACTAGTGCAAGGCACGGTCTAAGACTAGAATCACCAACCCAACCTTCTGGCTCCAAGCATACTAACATAGTAAGGATAAGTGGTACGACCCCTAGAATTAGAAGGGATAAGCAAAGTGCCGCCATGACAAGAGGTCAAATCTTCTTCCCATTGGAGGAAACAAAAAAAGACTTGAAAAGGGTTGAGGCGACAGAGTGACAATTGTGGCTATTGAGCTTAAGAAAACAAGAGCTCGATACTCGAAGTACAAGGGCGAAATAGAGGGAAATGGAGAATGCAAATCTGTTTCAATCTCATGGCAAAGAACCCCAAACATCTAGAAATTCCATTGATAGCATGTGGATGGGAATACAAAAGGATCAATACCAACTCTAGAACCCATCAATGAGGAATCAAGGGGGTGGACGAAGGCCTTGAGATGCAAGAAAAGGAGGACAATTTACCTTGGGTTTCTGCAAAAGGTGAGGATCGCCTCTATACACAAGAGAGGACATACAAGAAATAATCAATGATCCTACATTCTTGCAGGGCATGGAGCTCCTAATCCAACAAAGGTAGGCTGAAGCCGCTAATAATGAGCCAAGCGACGAGGAGTTGGCCAGACCTAGCCATAGACCTGAATTAAATAGAAGAACCAATGTAGGAAGAGGAAGAGGTCTAGGTAGGGGGGAGTAGCTCCTCGAAGACCAATTGTGGATCCAAACACAGATTTAAACGCACAACAAGGGCAGATCTGCTAAATATGGCTATGGAAATGAGCTAAGGTATGGTCAAGGAACTAGGCACCGCCCTGGAATCTAGACCATCCCAAATGAAGCCACATATCATTTCCAAGCTTGTGTAAAAGTTCTCGGGTGATGGGGACCTGAATCCAGCATATAGAGATCTTTGAGTCAACTTGTTAAACTTGTGGGCCAATGAGTGATGTAACTATGATCCATGCTTTTTTGCTAACCCTAGAAGGAAAGGCTCACTAATGGTAGTATCGAACCTTAAAGCCCAAGGATAATGTTAACTTCACTAGGCTTAAGAATGTGTTTATACCAAACTTCGCTGAAAGTGGTGATAGATAGAGTACTATGGCTCAGCTCCACAATATCAAGCAAAAAGAAAATGATTCCATGGGAGATTATGTATCTCAACTTAAGCACTTGAACTCAAGATGCAAGTTGAGGGAAAGGCTAGCTGATGATCAGTTACTGCCTTGCTTCCAAAGAGGGGTCCGAGATCATAAGATGCATGATTATCTAGTGTTAACCTGCAAGACTGGCTACTCTAGATACATGTTGTAAGCTGGCAATCAAATATGAGGACAATATGCTTGAGTTACCTCAACCAGGAGATGCCAAGGTAGCTTCGATTGGCAATATTACGAGTCTCAAGTCATAAAGGACGCAGGAACCAAGAGGAAGCAAGTTGGAAATATGATAGTGGAAGAGCTAAGTAATGCCATACTGGAGAAATTAAAGGTCAAGGATGGAAGAGAAGCATAAGGGAATGCTCATATCTATCCCCAAAGAGAGCTAATTTGGTGCTCGATCTGCAGACAAAATCACACGAGCACCGAATGCCCTCACTTAAGGCTACGGCCTTTACTGTATTGTGTTCACTGTGTGAGATTGGGAAACCATGACACTACCATGTGTAGATATCCAAGGGTCCAACCCTTAGCACAACTATCGGCACCCAGAATGCCTCTAGCCTTACCAGCACCACGAGTACAAACCACTATGGTTGCAAGGCAGCCAAACCCATCCTACTTACCGAGGGGGATGTTCCAAATACAAGACATGCCACCTTTGTCATCGCTGCCTATTCTACCACCGTAACCACCACAGGCTAAAATCAACCAAGTGTTGATTGAGGAGCCCTTAGATGAGGGGGAAGTCATGCATGAGGTAGAAATCAATAATGATTACTACGAGGAGCCCACGAAGATCACACAAGAGTTTTATGTTTTACAGAACAACACGCCAGTGCGAGTGTTTCAAACCACGGTATAATGGAAAGGTAAAGACATAAACTCAACTGTGAGAAGGGGGTCAATATAATATTTTGGTTGTAATGGACCTCATCAACAAATAGCAGAGTGTCCTCATTAGAATGTAGCTAATGCGGGCCAAGCCCACCAACACTTGCCACCAGCACCGACTAACATCATGCTGACACTTTCTTCTGTTCAGTGTGGGGTTGATCATTTGATTAAAGATTGTCCATATCGCGCCAGTGATTCTTCTTCCACTTCTAACCATGCCACTAGCCTGGGACTATAAGTGTGCAGCCTAGGAATATCATGCCATTGAATGTCCTGACACAAGCGCAAGCAAAACAAGTAGGCAAGGGGGAAAACCCAATGGGTGTTGCAACCTTTAACACTGGAAGAAGGAGAAGAGTGAAGAAAGTGGGAAAGGGTGATACCATGGTTACAATTCAGGATGGATCCAAAGAAGATACCATTGACACTGAATCCACCCAATCAAAGGAAAGAGATGACCAGGTGCCAAAATAGGATGGGCACGGCCAAGAAATTACAAAGGAGAGACCAACAACCCCTAAGGAGATTGGGGAATATCCAAACATTGATGAAGAAATAAGGAAGCTTGAGGAAGCTAAGGCCCTGGTTAAGGAGTGCCAATGAAGTCACGAAGCTTGAGGAAGCTAAGGCCCTGGTTAAGGAGTGCCAATGAAGTCACGAAGCCAAATTAAGGGCTAACAGGGCTAGGGATACAGTGTATCCCTCTCAAAGAAACAAGCTGATAAAGGAAAGGACATTGGATGTGCCTACTCCAATTCTAGAAGGATCCAAGGAAGGGACTCACAGTGATCTCATGGAAAGAATGTTTGAGGAAGCAGAGCAAGATTTGTCCATCCATTCATTCCCTAGGGTTGAGTATACGATAAACACATGGAAGGAACCCTCACTTGCTAGGGAGCCTAGAGACATAGGCAGTCTTGCAGCCATATCGTCCACCACCGTCAAAATGCCATTGGGACCATTGTTACACAATATGCCGGCATAATATCAACGGGGTTGGCTAAAGCTAAGCGTGAGGCTAAGAAGGCAATGACTCACACAAATGATTTGCTGGACCATTTTAAAACATACACCATTGATGAACGAAAAGTAAAGAAAGATGGCTAATCCATGTCTTATGATTGTCCAGCTAACACGTTAAGGAGGTTGATCTTGCGGAGCTAGGTGAGGATCCCAAACCTATCTATATTGCTAAGGATTTAACTACAATTGAAGAACAAGAACTCATTTCTCTCCTCAAAGAATTCAAAGATTTCTTTGGTTGGAAATACATAGAAATGAAGGGTGTACCACCCAAGGTGGTTTAACACACAATTCCGATCATGATGGATCAAGACCATCCGAGCAAAAGTCATACCAAATGAATCCGAAATATGTAGCAATTGTAAAGAAGGAAATTGATAAACTCATATCGCTGCAGATTTCATCTATGAGATTGAGCACACAGATTGACTCTCATCAATCGTGATCATGCCAAAAAAGAATGGGAAATTGAGAGTCTATGTTGGCCTCCATTTAAACATTACACAATGCGCTTTATATTAAATAAAGGTCCAAGTGCATGCACAAATATTATTGTTGCACTAGTTTTATTCATATTATTAAAACCCAATGATGGCAAGAGAGTGGCGCTGCACGATGAAAATTAATAGTTGTATTGTATACATGTATAATTGTTTATTTATTAACAAAATTAACCCATAATTTGGTGAAACATTTGTCTAGATGGTTCCCAATTCACAAAGAGATAACCCAGGTCTAGACCCTGACTTTAATTTAAGCTAAATATAAAATTTAAATTTGGTCTCTCTCTCTCTCTTTAAACATTACTCTAGCAAGATTGTCTCTCCTTTCTATGCCCCCAACCTGAGATGAATCAGGTGGTGATGTTTTGGATGATTATGTCGTCTGCACAACCGTTGAGGTCTCGGTCTGCACAACCGTTGAGGTCTCGGTCTACACCAAGGCTATAACCTCAGCGAGAGACCCACTTGCAGCCCATTCTAAATTATTGGATCCAAAGCCAATGCATCATTGTTTGCTCTATCCACCTCCACTTGTGTCTCTCCGCTTATATACATGCAATAACTATATGTGCAGAGAGTATACATGCAGAGTATACAGAACATGCATCACAACATGCATCAAAATATGCATCACAAGAGAGTATGTATACATGCAATAACTATATATGCAAAGTATACACCACATGCATCACAACATGAAGTCATGAGTACACAACATGCATCAAAATAAAATAACATGTGCGGATACATACACACAGAGATTGAGGAGCAAGAAAGTGAAAAATATGCAGAGCATACCTAAATCCTTTTTAACATGCAAATCGATTTTGGAGAAGTATATACATGCAGAGAGCCAGCAGTGTATATATACGCAAAGAACACACAAATATACATGCAGATATACACGTAGAGTATACAAAATGAGGCAATAACATGCATCAAAAAAGAAATAACAGGCAGATATCTACGCAGAGTTTGAGGAGCAAGAAAGTGAGAAAAACGCAGTAAGAAAGTGAGAAAAACAAAGATCATACCTCGATGATTTTTGCTGTGCAAATCGATTGTGGAGGCCTGGAAAAAACGCAGAACCAAGAACGCAATGTGCTGGAAAAAATGCAGAACCAAGAACCTCGATTTATCATTGTAGAATGGTGGGAAGGATTGACGGCATGGTCCACCAACTGCAACGCGATTAGATGGAGGTAGGTGCACCCATGTTTGGGCAGTCAAGCTCAGCTGCCCAGGCTCTCGCGAAAGAGGGGCATGAGGTGGAGGCCACGATGGCAGAGGAGCTCCTTCCAAAGTAGGCGTGGTGTGTAAGGCACGGTTGCATGGCACCGCACGCCATTGGTCCACCCTCGCGTGGCGTGTAGGTGGCCAAAAGGTGGTGTGTAAAGGGCCTAAGTTGAGATTTTTTTTCAAAACATCCAATTCTATGGTTCAAAAAACCTTAGTGGGTCGGGCTCCCATTCACACGATGAGGATGACACCTACGCTTTGATACCAATGTTATGTTGTCATACTACATGGAGATACATGGAGAGAAATAAGGCATCCCAGGTGTAGAGCAAAATGAGGAGTCCCCCATTTCGTCAGGCTATATGTAGTGGCATGCCTGCCCACACTAGCCCGGACGCTCATAGTGCTATGACCCAGACGTCTCACCCTTGGACCCCAGACTTGCTCATCACTTGCTCTCCGGCATGCGTACTCAAGGTCCGATCAATCCCTCATACACACAGTCACTACAGACTACATAACAATATCATAATCCTCATCCATCCAAAGTACCTAGGTGAGTCTCCCCAATCATCCATCCAAAGTATCTAGCATAGGTGAGTTTATGATTGATAAAGAGACTTGCCAAGTCCACACTCTAAGTGAAGGGATCATGTGAAAATACATGTAAAATATATATTTCTAAGTCAACACAAGAAAAGGAGGGCTCATATGGGTATCTATCATGATCCTCATCTATCCAAAGTATCTAGCATAGGTGAGTCTCCCAAAGTATCTAGCATAGATGAGTCTCCCCAATCATCCATCCAAAGTATCTAACATAGGTGAGTCTATGATAGACAAGAGACTTGCCAAGTCCACACTCTAAGTGGGGGGATGTCTATATCACTGGAGAATCTCCCCAATCTAGAGTTTCTATCTGGAGACCTATGTCCATGGAATGTTGAGTGCATTGTAGTTTTGAATGCGTTTTAGAGTGACTCACAGAGACACACACACACACACACACACACACACACACACAGAGATACATATATATATATATATATATATATATATATATATATATATATATATATATATATATAGCATCTACTAAAGACGCATTGGACCTATTATTGAGATATCAAGCTCAACCAGTGCTAATGGCGAGCGGACATTGATGACCCCCACCCAGGTAATAGCTTCTGCACATACCACTGGCATGGTTGGTGAAATTATGGTTGATATGCCACCATTGGTGGATAATAGGCTATGTGACAACCAGAGCGTCAGCTCATAAAGTTGGGTTCACACTATGGATCGACCATTGTATGTTATTGTAGGAGAGCCCTTTCCCTTTATGTACTCTTATCTTTTAGTTATATTGTTGTAGAGAAGAGAAAAAGAAAGAAGAAAATTCAGCCATCCATCTCTCTCTTGTGTCTTGCACTCTCTTGTGTGTGTGTGTGTGTGTGTGTGTGTGTTTGCTTGAAAGGAACTCAAGCTCTCCCTCTCCCCTCGCATTCTCTTTATGGTATGAGAGCTCTGGTTCGTTTGAGCGCTAAGAAGGCAAGCAAGAGGCAAGAACAAGAAAGGAAGGAAGTGATACATAGGTAAGAGCATCATCATCTCTTTCCCTTCTTATTTAGGTAGAACACCGCCTCGGGAGCTCCCGGGAGCTACATATCTCTGATTGAGGAGCTGTCTTCGTTCGCAGGCTTGGAGGTGCATGTGTGGTACCCCAGTACTTTGTACTATAGTTTTGCAGCCAGAGTCGCAGTTCGGGCGTATTTCGGTATTCGTTTGATCACTATAAGGTATTTTCAGTAGTTTTGGAAAGTTCTGATAGAGAATTATCTCTGGCCAAAATATGGTGATTACAGTGCGATAGTGCATTTTGGGAGTGCAAACAGTGTTTGCACATGTATTGTTGATATTAGGTGTATGTACATATACTATGGTCACATCTGGTGACATACACGTTGTGGTGAAGTACCACTGCAGAGTAGTCACATAACATATTGCTATGTTACAGGTTACATACAGAAATTATCTATTTATAGGTTTCTAATTGTTGTAGGCTAATATGCTTAACAAACTTAATTAGATTGCTATTAGTGTGAGAAGTTGTACAAAAACAACTTCCATGCTTGGAAGTTCACAATGACCAATTTCTTGAAGGGGTAAAGGATTTTGGGACTATGTTGAAGGCGATAATGAGGAGTCTCCAGAGTTGTCTGAAGAGGATGCCACTCCAGCAGATATAAAGGCATTCAAGGATTGGAATCAACGTGCAAGAAAAGTCATTTATTAGCTTTCAATCACTATCACATACACAATGATAGAACACATACAAGATGCCAACACTCAAACAGTTGCATGGCAGAACCTAGTGCAGATATTCCAAACCAATACAAAGGCAAGGAAACTACAGCTAAAACAAGAGCTGCATACTGTGGAAAAGAAAAGCATGTCTATCAATGAGTATGATTTAAAGATCAAGGGCATTGTTGAATCCCTTGGGTCTATCAATGTATCAATGGGAAGATGAGATTTGGTAAGTTTCTATTTGAATGGGCATGGCAAAGAGTACAAGTCATTCAAGACCTCCATTGCAATCAGAGAGAATGCTCCCAACTTTGGAGATTTGGTGTCTATGCTCATCATCATAAAAGAAAAGTCTCTGGGTGAGGACACTTCTTCACAAAGCAAGAACACATCAGAACATGCCTTCTCTCTAATTCAGGTAGAGCTAGAGCTAGAGATCGTGGTCAAGGCCGAAGTGGTGGCCGACAAGGAAACCAGAATTCTGGACAACAACAGTCTAATGATTCACAACAGCAATCATCATAAAAGAAAAGTCTCATCATCATAAAAGAAAAGTCTCTGGGTGAGGACACTTCTTCACAAAGCAAGAACACATCAGAACATGCCTTCTCTCTAATTCAGGTAGAGCTAGAGCTAGAGATCGTGGTCAAGGCCGAAGTGGTGGCCGACAAGGAAACCAGAATTCTGGACAACAACAGTCTAATGATTCACAACAGCAATCATACACAGATGGAGGAGGCCAATCTAGAGGCTAGGGGAGCCAAAGAGGACGAGGTGGTTGGCAAAGAAATCAGAGTGCAAATATCATAGAGTACTATTATTGTGGCAAACCAATGCATATGGCAAAGGACTGTTATAAAAAGCAGAATGACATTAAAAGTGGAAAGTTGCAGCAAGGCAACTATGCATCATCTAGTAAACAGGGTGGTGATATAGCATATGCTTAGTTCCAAAATAGGAGATGTGTCAGGATCTCAAGATATATAGTATGTGGATTCTGGTGCCTCTAAGCACATGACCAGTCATGGTGAGTAGTTTCGAGACATATAAAAAATTAAAAAAGCAAGTTATGGAGAAACACATGATGATACTGCGCATCCCATTGCACATATTGGTAAAGTGCCATTGTTTATGTAGGATGGTAAAATGAAGTACTTGGCAGATGTACATGTTCCAAATATTACAGAGAACTTGGTTTTTATTGGATAGATGGTTGAACAGGGTCTGCAAGTGAGATTTAATTCTCAAGGATGTTTTGTGGAAGACTTCAAAAATTAATTGTCGCTTGGTTCCAAAGGATAACAGAAATGATAGGATGTTTACTTTGGATGTGAACATGTCTGAGAGGTAAAGGCAGCCATGTTTTTACTTGGAACAAGTGTCATTGCAGATATTGACATATGGCACAAGCACATTGGTCATGTGAATATATGATGGCGGAACTCTATGTAGGCCCAAGATATTGTTGCAGTTTTACCAAAGATTAAGGTTGATGGTAGCATACCAACTTTCGTAAGCAGGCCAAACATGCTTTCCCACGTGAAAAGCATGTTAGTGCAAGGCTTTTATATGTTATACATTCAAATGTATTAGGACCGACCACTCACCATAAACACATGCCAAAACAAATCAAAAAAAAAAGAGTCTCTAGGTGATTAGGAACAAGACTGCAAGTTGCACGTATTATGTTGCATTCATTGATGACCACACTAGGAAAGTGTGCGCTTACTTCATGAAGGAGAAAAGTGAGGTGTTTGCTCACTTTCAAATATTTAAAATCTTGGTCAAGAAGGAAAAAGGCATGCAAATGCGATTAGATGGTGGGGGAGAGTATTTGTCCAATGAGTTCAGCGATTTGAGAAAGCAGGGAGTCAAGAGAATTTACATGTAGGTATGCTCATCAATAGAATGATGTAGAAAGAAAAAATAGGCACATTGCAGAAGTGACACATGCCTTGATGGCTGAAAAGAATATGCCACATTATTTTTGGGTAGAAGCAGTAGCAACCTACTGTGTACATTATGAACACGACACCCATTGCAGTTGTTCATGGTATGACACATGAACAGAAGTTTATAGGCATAAGACCAGATGTGTCTCACTTGAAAGCATTTGGGTGTATTGTATATGTGATGAAGTAAGAACAAAGTTGGATCTAAAGGCAAAGAAATGCATCTTTATTGGTTATGCTATGGAGTAGAAAGGTTATAGATATTATAACCCTACCACTCAGTAGATGAGAGTAGCTAGTATGCACTAACGGCACTGAAGGCAACAGAAGATGCAGATCTTAGGAGTGCTGATGTTGCACCACATGTAGAGCAGTAATCACAGGTGCTTAGTGGACCTGGAGTACTCTAGCAGTGGATTCAATGTCAGTCCATGGCCAGGTAGGTTGAGAACAAACATAGGCACACATGTATCATGCGAAGGGAAGGAAAAGGTAGATCAACCTTTTGTGGTTGAACTGTCAACAGGTCACTCATATGTGGATGGTGACTCTAGCGGCTCTTAGTAAAGCCTTGATGAGGAGCTTGGCATTCCGTCTGTGGTTACTCTTGGTGTAAGGAGTGTTAAATTTGCAGCAATGTGATGAGCTATGGTGGATCAAATGCTAGAATCAACATCATTAATAAAGAGATTAGATGATGATTAAGACGTGATTAGTGAGCAATTAACTGATAGCTTAATGTAGGTATGGATAGTCAAAAACTAGCAAATTCTCATTAGGCCAATGCCTCAATTTATAGAGTTTACATCCAAGCATCTAATCTCACTGATCTCTCCTTGATTCACTCCACCTCTTTTGCTTGATTCTCTCCACCTCTTCCCAGAATATCTCCACACCTCCTAAATCTTCTCATGCTACCCTTTATTCTCTCCTAGTAGATACTTCTCACCTTTTCACAGCTTCTCTCACATTTTACAGCCTCTTGCTAAGGGCTTGTTCCCGTACACACCCTATTCACTTGTATATTTCAACACCTCCCCTCAAGTGAATACTCCTAGCACACCTACACCTTGCTAAGGGCTTGTTCCCGCACACACCCTATTCACTTGTATATTTCAACACCTCCCCTCAAGTGAATACTCCTAGCACACCTACACCCTATACCAAGTTTCCCTCTTCCTTGATAGTCCGCGACCAGTGCCGCAAGTCCCTAAACTCATAGTCCTTGACATTCTCTCTCTCTATGTGTCCAAGGCTACTACAAGTGCGTGTGACCTTGACTAAAGTGCTCACACATACATCTACCACATGGCCTACATCATTGGTGGCTCAGAGCTGGTTTTACTCTATTGGGGCAGGATACATTGGGTTGTGGGGTTTCTCTCTCTCTCTCTCTCAGAAAAAAAAATCTGACTCCACTTCCTTAGGAGCCTTCATGAAGTTTACCAATGTCGTTCCTTTTCCACTGGGTTTGTTGTAGCAGTCTCTTGCCATGTGTCCTGGCTTTCCACAGTTATGGCAAGTGAAGGTCCTTCCTCCTACTCTGCCTCTTCCTCGTCCTCGTCCTCGAGAGAATCCTCCTCGGGTAAAGAATGCTTTTTCTTCTCCTGCTGTTGAGTCCAGCCATTCCTTCTCTTTGACCCTCGTCTCTTGCTCTAGTAGAGCTCCTTCTATCTCGTGCAGCTTCAATTCAAGTACATTCTTTAATGTTGCTACAATGTTTTCATATTCACCTTTGTCCACATTCTTCAGAAGCACTACTAGTGCCTCATCATCTTCTACCTTTTTGCTAATGCTGCTAGTTGTAGCTTAATGCTTTTATATTTATTCAAGTGTGTGATTAAAGGTTCACTTTCCTTCGTATCCAGTTTGTAGAATTGCATTAACAAATTTATCTTTGATTTTTTGCTTGAGTGCCGAATAATTTATTGAGTTCATCCAATGCATCTTTTGCCCATTGTATCCCTGTGATGTGATGAATGATTTCATCATTTAAACTGAGTGCGATAAGTCCTAATGCTTTCTCATTCCTGCTCTTCCACTCATTTTCCCCACTCACCTCTGGGCATTCATCTCTTCCCTCAACTAGCCCCCACTGATTTTTCCTCATGAGCAGATACATGGTTTTTGTTTGCCATGTGTAAAACTGCTCCCCCATTAAATTTGGCTCTCTTGTGCCATACTCATGATGATGATGTGAAGGAGGTCTTACCTCTTGATCCAATTTTAAGATTCAAGGGTAGTGTCTACCCTTTTACAACTCAATCTAGTGTTTAGGTGATGATTACAATAGATTTATCAGCATAAATTCACTAAAAATTACATTAAACCAAGGGTAACAAATCTGTACTGAATGGTTGGAGTATCAAACCATCTCTGAATTGCAATCTGAAGTTATAGGGATCTGTATCAGATACCCAATGGTTAATTTGAACCCTCAATTACACCAAAATATAATGATTAGTGTTGATTAATCATTGATTAGCAAAATAATCCTTTGTTTTGTGTGCAAAAAACAGAGTATGCGGGGAGTCCAGATCTGAGGCCTTAGAGTTCAAATGAGCTCAACCCCTTTCAAGGCTATCAATAGCGGTTAGTCTAGTAGAGGATTAAGCCAAGAAGCACAAGATTTGACCAAACATTGAATGCTTAATCTCTGTTTTACCAAAGTCACCTGCAGATTTGATGGAGAGCTTGGATCTCACTGTAGACTTGATGAAATCAAAAACTGTCTTCACCAGCTTGTAGAGCTCCCTTGAAAACCCTTGGGGGCTAAGAGGAATTAGACCCATTATATCTGTGGAAGAGAAGATCTCCATTTTCCTTCAGAAAAACGGCACTTGAAGAAACGTGGAATTCTGCAGCTACAACCGGCAATTTGATGCTTTGAGTTGATGGGCTGAAGCATATGGAGTATAGCTATGTTTGGCTAAAAGGGTTTGGGCCAATGTTATGTGTGAAGGGAGAGAGAGCTCCTCCACCAGCTATACGGATACATATTTTAATTGAAAAAGAGCTAAAATTTGATTTTTTTTTTCTTAATCTTAATTAACTAGGTGATTAGCAAGATAATGGGCTCATAAATTTGATGGATTCTAAGCTAGGCTCTGATACCCTGTTAAATTTGCAACAATGTGATGAGCTATGGTGGATCAAATGCTAGAATCAACATCATTAATAAAGAGATTAGACGATGATTAAGATGTGATTAGTGAGCAATTAATTGATAGCTTAATGTAGGCATGGATAATCAAAAACCAGCAAATTCTCATTAGGCCAATGCCTCAATTTATAGAGTTTACATCCAAGCATCTAATCTCACTGATCTCTCCTTGATTCACTCCACCTCTTTTGCTTGATTCTCTCCACCTCTTCCCAGAATATCTCCACACCTCCTAAATCTTCTCATGCTACCCTTTATTCTCTCCCAGTAGATACTTCTCAACTTTTCACATCCTCTCTCACATTTACAGATTCTCTTCTACAACCTCTTGCTAAGGGCTTGTTCCCATACACACCCTATTCACTTGTATATTTCAACAAGGAGAATTGAGGTTGTTTTGAGGACACCTAGCAATGATCCAGGTGTACGTAGGTCTACGAGGGTTAGGTGCCATGTTTACAGCTTAAGATATGATGGATATACAGTCCATCATTATGCTTACATGGTTAAAGCAATACAAGATTTGGAGCCCACTTGTTTTAAGTAGGCACTTGGAAATAAGAAATGGGAAGATGCACTGAATGAGGAGATGGCAGCATTAGATACAAATGCAACATGGGAGTTAGTGCCTTTGCCTAAGGAAAAGAAGGCAATTGGATTAAGTGAGTGTATAAGGTCAAGCATAATGCTGATGGTTCAGTGAGCAGGTATAAGGCAAGATTGGTTGCGAAGGGCTATGCGCGCAAACTTACAACATTGACTATGAGGAGACATTAAACCCAGTTGCAAAAATGGCAACCATGAGAGCTTTCATTACTATACAGCAAAGGGTTGGTCTTTACATCAGATGGATGTAAAGAATGTCTTCTTGCATGGTGATTTGCAAGAAGAAGCATAGATGATACAGCCACCAGATTATGAGAGTGATGCATACCGAGATTTTGTGTGCAAGTTATGCAAAGCCTTGTATGGCTTGAAGCAGGCACCCAGAGCATGATCAAACAAGATCAGGGAGTATCTTGTCACCATTGGATTTCAGATATCCAATGTAGATTTTTCACTTTATGTGAAAAAGACAGATCGAGGGATCATGCTATTAGTCATCTATGTGGATGACTTAATTATCATTGGTGATAGTGATGCTGACATACATGATGTTAGAAGGCTTTTGAAGCAGAAGTTTGAGATGAAGGATTTGGGCGAGTTGCGGTATTTCTTAGGCATAGAGGTGGTGAGATCACCTAATGGCATTTTGTTATTACAGAGTCAATATGGCTTGGACATGTTGTCCAAGTATGGTATGACATGTTGTAAGCCTATTTCAGTGCCATTGGAGCATAATACAAAGCTTTTCGCAAATAATACAGATGAGCTTTTAGAGGACCCACCGCCTATAGGCATATAGTGGGTAGCTTGATCTACATGACCATTATTAGGCCAGCAGACTTGAGCTATGGTGCTAGACTTGTGAGTCAATTTATGTAAGCTCCTAGGAAGCCACACTTGGATCCCACTAGATGGATTCTCAGGTCCATAAAGTCCATGGTTGATTATGGACTTTTCTATGTGACTGGTATAGAGATATAGCTACATGTGGGTACACAGATGCTGATTGGGCTAATTGTGTTGTAGACATTAGATGTACTAGTGGTTTTATGTTCTCATTTGGGAGTGTTGTTGTGAGTTGGAGTAGTAAGAAGCAGCCAACAGTTGCCTTGTCAAGCACAGAGGTAAAGTAAATGGGTGCTACTATGGCAGCTTATGAGGTAGCTTGGTTTCAGAAGCTACTTGGTGATATGGGTGAGCCCATGGATAGGGTAGTTGTTATTTATTGTGACATATAGTTGGTTAGTAACCCAGTATACCATATTAGAATGAAGCACATTTAGGTGCATTATCACTTTGTGAGAGAGAGGTTCTAGCAAAGTAATGTAGATCTGTATATGTTAGCACAAAGGATCACGTGGCTGACATCTTCACGAAGGGCATTGGGCACAAAGAAGCTCCACAGGTTTAGGAGCTTGCTTAGAGTACAATGTGTGGAATTGAGCTCGAGAAGGAGTGTTGAGATATCGAGCTCAACTAGTGTTGCGGCAGACGTTAATGGCCCATGTGGGTGATAGCTTCCGCACTTATACCAGTGGCATGATTGGTGAGATTATGGTTAATATGCCACCGTGGATGACAGGCTGTGTGACAGCCACTTTGGACTACTAGAGTTATGGCATAGTTATAGTGTCAGCTCATATAGTTCGGTTCACACTATGGACCGACCATTGTATGTTATTGTAGTAGGAGAGTATTTCCCTTTATGTATGTACTCTTATCTTTTAGTTAAATGGTTGTAGAGAAGAGAAGAAGATAGAAGAAAATTCAACCATCCATCTCTCTCTTGTGTCTTGCACTCTCGTGTGTGTGTGTGTGTGCTTGCAAGGAACTCAAGCTCTCCCTCTCCCCCACAGTCTCTTTACCTATGAGACCAAAGTGATAAAATAATTTCCATGGCATATGTCATTATGGAATGGAAATAAAAATTGAAACAAAACATAGCTATCTCATTGAGGTGATATAAAACTGTCCATGGAAACTCATCATGAAATACCAGGAACATGGAACATGAGAGGAGCATTAGCCCCCAACAGATGGTATACCACTCTCCAAAATATCTAGCATGGGACTAATAAGTATGGCCAAGAGGTCTCCCTCAGCTACGTCACATGGAAAGGCAGCTCGATGGCAGTGGAGCATGTCATGGATCTTAGAGCTGATGAGGGGATCATGGCCGACATCCGAGAGAGAGAGAGAGAGAGAGAGAGAGAGAGAGAGAGAAGAGAGAGAGAGACTTTGCTTGATGGAAAAGCACAGTGATGCTTTTCAAGATATAAAAAACCAAACGATAAAGCGAGATTCTCTAAACAAGGCGATTTCGTGGAAAATAAAACTTTATGATTTTTTAAATGTGAAAATGGAAGACATCTTGGAAAAACATTCTTGTATTGCTACCTGGGTAAAAGTATGCTTCCTTGTTGTTATGATGTCGTATAAAAAGCATCTTGACCTAGAAAAGTAAGTTGGCGTTTAGGAAAGCAAGTAGTATAGATTTCTTTTTTTTTTTCAATGTAAGCATCTCTGGCCTGCTTGATTGCAATGTATATAATAGCATCCTCGCTTTACATTGATGCTACGATCTTCATCTAGCACACTGCTCTATGCAGTTAAAAAACTTTACACACCACATTTTTTTCTCCATGATGGTGTTGAACACCCAACAAAATCTGTAATTCTTTCAAATCATACACAAGTCTAACACAAAATTCAGAGCATCTACATTTGATGGACATGAAAAACCATGCACAAAACCAAGTGGGTTCATGAAGAAGAATCCTTCTTAGGCAAGCGTGATAAGGAGCTCTCTGATTACCTCACCATCCGGACTACAACTAAAAGTCGGATTGAATTTTGATATTAAAAGTCACCTTGTGAAGATAGAGGTACGAACAAAAAGAGTTTTGTAGTTCTCTTTCTTTTTTTTAGGGATATTTTATTTGTATTTTTAGTGAGGAGATGGACAGACCACAGGCCATTGAGGCATGCGGGAGGAGGGAGGGTATTGAATCCAAGCCGTGGCGGTGCACGGCAAGAGCCCTTAACCGTTGGGCTATTTGCCCACCTCTTAGTTCTCTTAGCGCCGCGGGGCTATCCGCCCTCTCTTCTTATAATAATATAATCTTTCATTTTCCGTTTTATTTATTTAAAAAAAACTAGTAGAGATTGCTTTTGATTTTTTTCTTTTTTCTTTTTTCTTTTTTTTGGGGGGGGGGGGGGGGGGGGGGGGGGGTAAAAGAAAAGGTATAAAATCGTGTGCGTTTATAACCATTAGAGGAGCAAGGTTCTTCATTCCACCATTGCCTCCAACCTACCCTCCTCGCAGCGCAAGAAGGATTCCGCTCGCGCGCCCATGCCGGGAAAGCCTGAAGCCACTGTGTACATAGGTGCGTGTGATTAACAGCTTTGGGGCAGTTTAACCAGAGGCTAATTAAGTGGTTAATCTCTGTTTGTAACAATGCTTCAGGTAACCTAGATGATCGAGTAGATGATCGTCTTCTGTATGAGATTATGGTGCCCCTTCTGGACGTTTATATCCCAATAGACAGTTAACAAAACAGCCTAAAGGTTATGCCTTTGCTGAGTTCGCATCAGAGGAGAGTGCCCAATATGCCCTAAGCTTGTTCACAGGCTTGGTCTCTCTTTACAATAAACCGCTCAGGTTTGGCGTGCGTACTCCCTTGCTTGATCCTATATGCCTAGATTATAGAAAACATGCACGCATGTATGTATGCATTTATATGCAAGCTATGTTATTATGTGTGTGTGTGTGTGTGTGTGTACTACAAACATTCCTATATTATATGGATGCTCTGTTATCATGCTGGTATTACATACAACATACATCCATGCATATATGTATTCGTATGCATGTACGAATGTATGTGTGTGTGTGTGTAAAACCTATGAACATACATATTTACAT
The DNA here is from genome assembly GCF_041138505.1 of Cibotium barometz. NCBI lineage: Eukaryota > Viridiplantae > Streptophyta > Polypodiopsida > Cyatheales > Cibotiaceae > Cibotium > Cibotium barometz. The sequence continues at coordinate 28,265,058 of NC_141080.1, read as the reverse complement.
GCATGCATATATGTATTCATATGCATGCATGTATATATGTGTCTTATTTGTTTCTGTAACGCATGTGCGTGCGTGCGTGCGTGCGTGTGTGTGTGAGTGAGAGAGAGAGAGAGAGAGAGAGAGAGAGGGAGATGCATTTACTGCACACACACATCGTGTGTGTGTGTGTGTGTGAGAGAGAGAGAGAGAGAGAGATGCATTTACTACACACACATATTTACACATCATGAGTGTACCACATTCATACAGAAATATAAGGATTTTGTATAGACTTATCTATGCAATACATGCATGCATATATGATATGTATATAGTTATTATCTCATATCATGAATACCCTGCATGTGTATTTACTATCGACTTTATAATATGCATGGTCGAATCTGCAGATGTCTGGTCAGGATAAACAATCATCTAACCAAGATAAGACTCTCGATTTCAATAGCGTTGTTGAAGCCAGTAGTCACACTCAAAATATACAATCATCCTCGGAAAGATCATCAATCAACTACCCTTCTCCTTTTCAGGTGACTTATTGTGTAGTAATTTTACACAACTTATCTTTACCAATATTGTTGTAGTTTCCATCATGCCAGTGCAGCATAACCTGCCGCCGCAAGAGTCACACGTCTGCCCTTTGGGGGCGGGCTCTTCTCGCCTTGGCATGGTTTGATGTCTGCTATTATCTGTAAGATCTTTACAAGCTTAAGTACTAAGCACATCTTAACTGCTAAAAAAACTAGCAGCCAAGTAAAGCATGTGCTTTTCTTGCTTTTACATGATTTTTTTACTGTTAAGATGAGACTTATGTCTTAAGACATGCTTTCCTTAACCACATGGATTTCAAGGCTCTGCAACTATGATGAGCTTAGTGTTAAAGCTTTGTGCCGAGTTTCTTAATCAGGGTTTGGAAGGTTTTGCAGTTAGCATAAGCTATAGTGGACATGGGCAGCAATTGAAATTTCTCCCTTAGCCCAAGCACAATTCCACAATGCATATCTTGTTTCTCTCAAGCAAGGGGGGCTGAGATCTCAATTTCAAAGTCAAGAGTATACATACACCCATCCTACTAGTGCATAAAAAAGTATGGTGGACATTAAGCACAAGCAATTGGTTACCTCTAAGTCAAGTTAATGTTATCGCCTGTCCTCAACTAGGTTATATTGCTTCTTCACAAAAAGGTGAAGCATGCATGTGTGTTTCAGCATAATGTGTGGCCTTTGGCATAAATTTGCTACCCTAGTTACTTGATGTGGGCCTTATATGTCAAATCTTGTATCATCCCAATTTTAATAGCAATAATTTTCTTGCGAGACTATTGCCAATGATTTGTGTTTATTTACGAGGTTCTTGCAAGATTTTACAGTAAGGCATGTAACATGCAAGGATAAAGAGGGAGCGAACCCTTCCTTTTCGATTCAGCGCGCGCGCGCGTGTGAGAGAGAGAGAGGGTTTGAAAAGGTAAAGAGTGGAAGAGAGAGAGAGGTACATGAGAGAGAGAGAGAGAGAGAGAGAGAGAGAGAGAGAGAGAGGATTAAACAGGAAAGAGTGAAAGAGAGAGGAAGGTATATGAGAGGAGAAGAAAGTAGTGAATCATAAGGCTAGAAATGGGGTTCAAAACAAGCCATGTGTGTTTTTGTGTGTGTGTGTGTGTGTGTGTGAGAGAGAGAGAGAGAGAGAGAGAGAGAGAGGGGTTGAAAGGGAAAGAGAAAGAGATAGAAAGGTATATAAGAGGTGGTGTATACAAAAGGTAGTAGAAACAGAAAGAAAGAGGGAAAGTGATGAATGACAAGGCTAGAGATGGTCCAAAACAAGGCATTTGAGGTATTTAAAAATGTAAAAGACAATGATGTTTCAACAAGCTTTGGGAGGACCACAAAATAGGGCTTTAGCATGGGAGACCCACATGTGATGGGATCGAAGGGTATCCTCAAGATGACCAGAGTTAGCAAGAGAAAGCGTAAGGTATCATTCAGTGTCCCCATGAACCAAGTCGTAAGGTCAAACCCTTTAGATTTTCTCAATGCACGCACATAGGACAAACATTTAAAAATAATTTATAAGTCATTAATAGAACAAGGTGATTATGTCTAATGACATTAAACATTTTTTTGAAAACACATAAATCATTAATAGAACCAGGTAATTGTGTCTACACAAAATGGAGAATCACCATTGAAGTTTTTGAACTAAAGCTTTGGTAAATCTATCAACGATTGAGCCCTCAACTTGATGGGCTAATTGTAGGCTTCTACTAATTCAAGCTAGGGTCACTATGATAATGATTGCAAAAAGATGTAAGCAATCAATAAAAATGGCACAAGAATTGGAGTAACATTTCCCTTGAAGACTAAGAAATTAGTGACATTGCCCCCCCCCCCCCCCCCCCCCCCCCCCAAGACTAAGAAATCCAAAGCATCGAGCAATGTTGGTTGAAATCAACATCATCCTTTATGGCACATAAAAGACCAAAAATCCAAAGAGTTATGAGTTCCCCTAAAGACTATATCCAAAGCAACGAGCAATGTTATCGAATTCAACTACATCCTTTGTGGTTGTCCAAGACCTTCACACAGTGGTGAAAATAATAATACTTGGGTCATTGATAGTAGCACATGAACACTCACAAAGTTTGCCGCTAATGCTGGGAATAGGAAATGACAAGTATCTTGGTGGAGGTAAGGACAGATAAGAATCCAGAGAGAGAGGGTTACCAATAGAAAGTAGTGTCAAGGTGGTGATGGATAGAACATGATGAAGAGCAAGGCCTAGTGGCATAGGCAAACATGTTGCCAAGTGTATTGTGGATGTTTGGTGTGGCAGAGTTCCTTTGGGGTGTAAGTTAAACATGCTTGCCAAGTGTTGTGGATGTTTGGTGTGGCGGAGTTCCTTTGGGGTTTAAGGTTTGAACTTGGATGCACCAAGGCCCAAGCCTAGATGATAAGTGGCAAAGAGAAACCGAGCACAATGGTAAGTTCAAATAATTTAGAAAGGGTGTGATCATGAATTTTTAATCTACTCTTAAAAATGTGTGGCTACCCCACTAGTCATCTTTGTGATGGATAGCATCCATTGGCTCCTTGTCCTTCCTCCTCATTTGCTTTGAAACTTTATGCACTTTCCATACAAAGCATATTTTTTTAGTTTTGCTTTGAAACAACCTCATAAATTTTTGAGTAGGTTGCAAATTATACAATGTAGATTCCTATATGCATATGAACCATTGGCATATACCTCCTCTAAGTCAAGCCTTATCATAACGTTTTTGAAGTGCATGGATTCATTTAAAAAAAAATTACCACATATAGATGCATGCTAGCCAAGCACACTCAATTAATTTTGCGTTTTTTTCCCTTTGTTTCTCAAAATTTTGTTGCCTTAGCCTTAAAATAGTAATGTCATGCCTTTCTTAGTTCATTTACTTTTTGTTTCCTCATAAGCTTGTTGCCTCAGCCTTTTTTTATGGCTCAATTCTCAATATACAAAGGCTTCACTATTGCCTTGACCTAGAAACATGTTCTCAAACAACATATCTCAAGTGATGATTTACAAAGGATGTGGTGGTGGTATCTTAGTGCACTAGTTTCGTCTGTTGAAATGGTATCCAATGGCTCTCAATGGGTATATTGCACCTTTATTTATTATTTAGAAGAGTGAGGCAAGGTGTAGAGTGATTTAAGACGTGATCTTTAGCAACCTACCACTACACTCCCATCTAGAGCTTGTACCAAGACTCACATCTAAAGACTAAAATTGTTGCACCTCTAAGACTAATAACAACACCTTGCCACATACATTAAGGAGATCTGTAAGACAGCTATTGCACAGTCAAAATGGGAAGCCCATCTTCGTCATCTAGCATAACATGAGATCCAAGGGCCAATAAGTTACCACTTTAATAAAGAATTTATGTTTCTCCTAGGATGATGCAAGAAAGAGTCTATACCGACTAGAAGACAACATAATGATTCAAAAAATATTTTCCCTAGTTCAAAAGTCACTACCATAATTGACCAATAGGACTTGAAGCAATGATACCTACAAGTATGGAGACCAACCATCTGATCAAACAGCTAATATTGGTCTAGCTATTGCAAACTCCCAATCAGTATTTTAGCTAATCAAACGGCTAATACTAGTCTAGCTATTGCGAACTCCCAAAGGCTCTCTCAACAATCAATGAAAGAGAAGTTCAAACAAAGCAAGCCATTTGCAAGCAAATGAAAGACTTAGCCAGATAGAATTGAGAATGTAGATAAACTTCTCAAAATCAAAGGTTCTCTTGATGAAAACATGGCAAGATTAAACATGTCGCTTAAAGAAAAATATCCTCAACAACAATAGCCAATTTTTTGACCATATTCCCCCATTTCCAAACCTACCGTTACAAAAAGAAATAGTTGCAACAATCCAACTATATAGAGAAGATGATGTTCAAAAGCAGAAAACAAGCATAAAGGCCACATGTTTGAAATGACGCACAATAGCAACGTTGGTAATGATGTCCATACTTTGACCCCTCAGCAATAAAAATGGGTGTTGCTAAGGGAGGGTTGTGTTGTAGTGATTGGAACGTTCACTTTGTATCCATAGGTAGCCTCAAAAGGCGACATGTCAATGCTTAAACAACTTGTACTATTGTAAGTAAACCCCGCGAAAGGTAACCACTCATCCCATGCATGTTGAATATCATGGCAAAAGTATCTCAAATATGTCTCCACCCACTTATTGTCTCTCCTATCACCCATCCATTTCTGGGTGATAGGCAGTGCTAGAAGTCAACTTGGTATCCATGAGCTCAATCAACGTTCTCCAAAATGAACCCATAAACTTGGCATCTCTATCACTCACAATTTGTTGAGGCATTCCATGCAACTTGAATACAAACTCCACAAATCGTCTTGCAATCATAGATGCCGCGAATGGGTGATTTTGGTAGAAATAAAGTATGCCACCTTTGTCAATCGATCCACCACTACAAATAGTTGTCCCAACCCTTCCTTGTGTGAGAAAATCTTGTGATAAAATACATGGATATATGCATCCATTTTTCCTCAAGAATAGGCAAGGCTTGAAGCAAACCTCCTAGCTTATGTGTTGGATCCTTGTTTAATTAACAACCACCAATTTCTGAATAATCTTTCCCCGTTTGTAAACCTACCCTCCCAACTGAAATGGTTACAACAATCCAACCATATAGAGAAGATGATATTCAGAAGCAAAAAGCAAGCATAAACGCCATACAAGTAAAATGGGAAAGCACGATGAAAATGCTTGAATTAAAAAAAAGCATACTAGAGAGAAAGAAAAGCTAAAATATCACGAATAAATGCAAGACCAGACTTTCAATTCTCGAATCTGAAAGCAGTGAGGAAGCAATGGAATCTAGAGAAGCATACACAAAACCTGCTACATTTATATTACAGGAAGCTCCCTCTGCCTTAAATTTTTGTGCAAATATTTAACGGAGTGAGTGCATCGCTCATGGATGCACTGACAAAAGAAATTTTCCTATGTTTGAAGAAGACACAAACAATATCGGAAGGAGTCCCTGCACTACTGGATGGCCATCCTTTCTTCCACATGCTTGAACTAAATGTTGATAATGATGACATGGAAGAAGGAAGAGCAACCATATATAGTTGAAAAAGAAAAGTTGATGACTCTCACAAAATCCTTGACTACAACAAAAGATTGAGCTATGGATTTTCTCAATCTCGATATGCCCAAACGATGTCCGATAGTGAGCGAACTTAACAACTTACTATGGGATCCCCCTCTACACACAAAGTTTGGTCACCATCAAACGTCGTTTGAGCAAGATATAACGCTCCATCTCACGTTTTCGGCGTGGGTTCCTACAAGAGGCCCAAATGTACGAAATTTAGGCTTTCTCAATTCCATCATGCCCGAATAACTTCAAATTGTGACCAAAACTTTGCAAGTGTGTGGAGCTAAACCCTCTCCACTTAAAAAGTTTGGTCTGACCATCAAACGTCATTCATACGAGATATGGTGCTCTATCTCACGTTTTCTATGCAAGTCTCTCGGAGAGGACCCAAACACACAAAATTTGGGTTTTCTCAATCCCGTCATGCCCGAACAATGTTTGATGGTGGACCCAACTTGGCAAGTGTGTGTAAGCACCCAAACGCACAAAACGTGTATTTTCTATATCTCATCATGCACGAATGATATTCGATGGATGCAGCAGAGTTTTCCATGCAACTTTTAACTAGGAGTTGAGGAAGAGGTTTCACTTGATAGGAAATGGTGGATCAGCGGGCATGAGTGTGAGCAAGTAAAGGGCTATGGTGATGCTGTTACATGTTGCAACCTTGCCTAGAGGGCAGAAAAGGAAAGGATTAGCATTCTGGCAAGAACCTGAGTGTGAGCAAGTAAAGGGCTACGGTGATGCTGTTACATGTTGCAACCTTGCCTAGAGGGCAGAAAAGGAAAGGATTAGCATTCTAGCAAGAACCGAGACCAGGATGAATGGCAAGGTCCACCTAGTGTGTTTGAGCTCCAATGGAAACTCTTCACCTTTTTAGCCTGATAGGTTTGTTTGTGTGTACTAAACCATGTTCTGAGCAGAAGCACTTTTTGTGGCTAACAGAGTACAGATTTAGTGCTAAACTACATGCACTACATGCTGTAGTTTGTCAATCCCCACATAGGCTCTACATGGCCTAGCCCGCCCCCAACTCCTTGTCTAGACATTCATTCCACATCTCCCGATCTCTTCTACCCCCTTACCTGCTAAAAAAATCATTTCAGATTTCTAAGTAGACAAACTAAAAGGTCCTAGCCTTTAAAGTCCAAAAATCAAAATTCTAAGAAATACTCTGAATCTACAGCTTCAAGAAGGGATCATGATCTAGAAATACTCTGAATCTAAAGCTTCACGAAGGGATCATGATCTAGATCCTTAGGAGGCATGTATTTCTGAATCTTCTAAAGGAAATACAATAAGTGATGCACGTTTGATGTTTTAGATGGACTGACTTATTAACTTAATGGCACTCATATTTTTACAACCACTTTGTTCTTGTGGGCCTGGGATTTCAAAAGTCTGTCTTGATAGGTCCATGCATCACAAGGCACACAGAGGACCCACTTGCAACTGCATGCAGTCCAAACTGTCTTGTAACAAAACATATAAAGGAGAGTCATCAGATCCAAACAGTTCGAGCGGGAAGCCAACTTCGATGGGATGATGTAATGAACAATTACCAAGGTGCCTCAAAACAAAAAATAAACTCAAGGTTTCCGACATTCAGTTGCACCGAAGTACTTGTTGAACCAGTAAAAAGGAGTATAATCGACAAGCTTCTGAGCTCTGTAACTAAGCAAATGAAGATGCACACAAAACATGTCATGATGGTACTTCTTCCAACTTGCTCTGCTTGGAAGGATGGTCGGCCTCATCTTCACTGTCCTTGTCCTCAAACCGCTCATGCTTTCCAAGTTTTGTATCATTTTCTGGCTTTCCCCTCTTATTCTCATGTTTTTCACCCATCCTTCCTCCAGACCTGTCAAACTTATTATCCCTGAATTCAACCAAGTGCAGCTTTAGAATAGAGAAAATTTTCAAAACGCCAGACTGATATATTTTGCCCCGCTTCTGGAGTGGTACATAGCTGCTCGGGCACAGGCACTGCCGACAATACTTGATACAAGACAGAAACAAAACGTTACTTCATAATGGTTCAAAACCACCACCACTAGAGCAGAAAAATAAAAACCTTCGGGGCCTGTTGTGTGATCCTCTACCACGTGATCCTCTACCACTCTCTCCACGTACTTTATCTTGAAAACTTCGGAGTTTGGTCCAGTACTGCTCCTCAGCTTCACCTGCACCACAAACCATACTATCAAACTTGCATAAAGAAAGAAAAAAATTGCAGTCAGCCAAGCCCAACCTATCACCTAGCGTCTGCACATCACAACAGAAAGGAGCAGGCGTTTCCCACCAGCCACTCTCCAACACACCCCGCAGGCCATGCCACCTTCCCTCTGCACCCCATCTTCATACTCACAGTAAGCGCCTTGCAGCCTCCATCAAGCAGCCCCGTGTTCATACAGCAAGGGGAGCTTTATGCCAGAATCCTTGTTATCTACTGGGCCACCCACCATTCACGGCCACATAGGCAACAAGACTCTTTGAAAGGCTACTTTGCCAGCGCTTCAAGCAAATCACCTGTCGGGGCTGCTCACCATGTCAGCAGCACAACAGATGATTTGACCCTCCTTCCAGTTGTGCAAAATATTTTCTTCTTGGAATCATAAGGACACTCAATATCTATCTTCTATTTTAATTGTGCAGCTTGTGATGGACTCTCTCTCTCTCTCTCTCTCTCTCTCTCTCTCTCTCTCACACACACACACACAGAGTCAAAGAGAAAAGCACCTTCAACAGCTTCTAGTGTCGCAATGTGATCTTTCACCACAATACCTCCAGCTTCTGCCAAGACAGCAGCAGTACGGGCCTTCTGTACTTCTTCGGGTTTCTCAAACCGCAAATATCCAGACGTTGCACCTCGATTGAAATCAACATACTGAGATGCAGTGTTGAAGATGCGTCATAAGACGTAAGACTTGAAGAATACAAGGCTTTACAGACAGAACCCATGAAAAGGGAAGATCTCTCCCACCCATCCTACAGGGGTGGAAAATCTCCCCAATGTAACCCCCCACCTGTCCAATACGAGGGGGGAATACCTGCCTGATGGAAAGGGATCTGTCTGTAAAGACCCTAAATGCAGCAAATCAAACCCGCTTGCAGAAGTAAATTTTTTAACCAAAAACAATGATAGAAATAATCATTTATTCAAATGAATACAAAAAAGGGCTTTAATCATGTTGAAGCCAGAAACAGAAGTAAGGCATACCTTGATGGTCCCATAGACCTTGAAAGCATCTCTGACGTCTTCTCGCAAGATTTGGTTTGCTTCATTCTCCAGTTCTTTACCAGAAGCAGAGGTTGTAGAAGCTTCTTTAAGAGCTTCTCCTTCCTTGGAGTCCACAATGGCATTTTCCTTATTCTCAGCCACACCGTCATCCTTAGGACTCATCTTCTGGAGAGAGAAGGCTACAATGAGCCCCTTTGTGTAGCTTGGCTCCTCAGGATCGGCATTCTTGTGCGTGCTACTTCCCCCAAAAACAAAAGCCACTTTAGCAGTACGACAGGAATATTTGACAAATTATTCACACAGATCTACACATAGAACCCTGTCCAGAAAGTAAGCTGGCATGCAGTCCATCCATTACCTCTTATTTCTGTCCTCAAATGATTGCCTTGGATGCTGCCCTCTTGGAGCTGAAGAGAAGTCCCGTTGCACTTGGCACTTCTCCATCTCTGCATCGAAGTCCTTCCTGTGCAAGCATGTAAATCAGGAATCAAGACAATTAACTACTAGTAAATTTTTTGAAAAACACGATGAGTTCTCTTGGCAAATACAATGGCACTCATGGACTGGTGTAAGCCATATTTTGGCTTACCTCAATAAAGGTAGCCTTCAGATTTTGAAGCTTTAATCCCATTCATGATGGGTGGCAGCACTGGATTTCACAGGATTTAGACTAGATGCCAAGCCTACACATTAAGTGCTCCTCTCTTTGGAAGGAGGACATGTAACTGAGATTTTCCCACCACACCAGGCGTCTCAGCCATTGTAGCGCTACCTTGTAACTTTGTCACATGATCCTTGTAGTATGGTCTCTCACATGATGGTTTTATCATGGTTTAATCTAGGTAGCTAAGTTTTTTTTTCTATTTTTCCCATGATAACGTTACTTCATGAATTCATTGTAACACTTATGGTGTTCATGTGAACACGATCTTTGGGTGTGAACAATCCTTACTGAGCAAATCGCAAGCACCTACAGCCTGTAGAGAAGAAAATGCAGCACATCCAAGGGTCAAATCAGCAAAACGCATCCCATCTTCAGTGCAACAGCACAGCTTGCACTCTTGCTTGCATCATCCTCCTCATGCATGCAGAGTTGTAGCGCGGATCTGAGCTCTCCCCCCTCCTGCATTTTTCCAGCTGCCTACGCCTTTCCAGCCCCCTCTCGCCCATTTTCCCACCTGCACGCCCGCCCCCTGTCAAATCCCCACGGATCCCCTCGTGATCGATCTTGGTTCGACACTCGAATCCTGCAAACAAACGAACAAACAAACAAGCAAGGGGGTGCAGGCCTGACTCACCTCCCAACCATGACAGCCGTGGGCAAGCCCACAGTCTTGGCTGTCCCCACCGAGCCACGAGCTGAGCTAACTAGGTTGACGTACCGACCAATCTCCTCCTCGCGACGTCCCATACCGCCACGAAGCTGCCCTCACGGGCCTCGAGACTGCTGCCGGCCTCGGCTACATAAAGCAGGTGCACGTCTGCACTAGATCCAGGCTCCAAGACCATAGAGCTCTCACAAACTCGCGAGACTCTCTATATCCAATAACTAACCTTGGCCACCCTTTTATAGGCTCTTGGCCGGTCATCGGGCGTCCACACTTGGCCGCCCGCCCGTCCATACTTGGGTGCCCGCCCGTTAGTATATCCCTAACTCAGCTCGTCAATCAGCCTGCCTAGTTCCAAGCTTCCCCAAGCCTCGAAACTAGTCTTGCATGCGTATAGCACACGGTAGATACCCACTGTGCACATGACATACTCCCCTTCCTCTAAGAGCTCACTCCTGAGCTCACTAAAAAGCCAGGGTAATCTCTCTAAAGAGAAGTCAATGTCTCTCATGTAGCGTCCTCCTCAACACGATCCTTCCACTTGATCTTGTATTCCGTGATAAGCGTATGACGCAATCTTCGTTCACGAAAGCCAAGAATCTTTTCAGGTTCGTGCGGAACAAATGTCATGTCCTGGACATCTATAATTTCTTGAGGAGTAACTAATTGATCTGCTCCACCCAGTACTTCCTTAAGTCTACTGACATGAAATACAGGATGAACTTTCACATGAGAAGGCAAATCCAATTCATATACAACTGAACCAATCCGTCGTGTAACACGAAATGGTCCACAGTATCTAGGGGATAATTTCGGAGATCTACCTGTCCGTAAAGTCGCGGAATCTTTCGGAACTCGCAAATACACCATCGTTCCTTCAGAGAACTCTCTAGGTGAACGATGTCTATTAGAATAAAACATGTCTCGGTCTTGAGCACTTCTAATAGATTCCTTCGCAACTTGTAACATTTCCTGCATATCTTGCAAAAAATTACGTGCTGCATCATGCTGAAGTCCTGAGAATCCTACTGTAATAGGTGATCTTGGTTGAAAACCATACATAAGCATGAAAGGACTAAACCCTGTACTCGTATGCTTAGTACTGTTATATGCAAATTCTAACATAGGAAGATAATCCTCCCATGAAGTCTGTCTTTTGGATACATATGCCCGAAGCATATCCTCCAAAATCTGATTCACTCTTTCAGTCTGGCCATCAGATTGAGGATGATCTGAGGAACTCAAATTCAAAGTTGTTTCCAACTTCTCGAAAACAAGTTTCCAAAAATCACTCATAAACTTAGAGTCCCTATCACTGACTATGTCCTGCGGTAACCCGTACAGTCTAAACAATTGCTCGATAAACTGTCGAGCTAATTGCGTAGCTGTAATAGTCTTCCGGGTCGGTAAAAATCTAGCCATTTTTGTCAAGCGATCTACCACAACCCAAATAGAATCGTGGCCTTGATGTGTTCTTGGCAATCCGGTAATAAAATCCATGGAAATACTTTCCCACTTATTACCTGGGATTTGCAAAGGATGCAACAACCCAGCCTGTCTAAAGCGTTCAGCTTTATTTGCCTGACAAATCTGACACTTGAGAACATAATCTTCTACATACCCTTTCATCTTCGGCCAATAAAAAGTGTGTTTCACTAAAGATAGCGTCCTATGTACCCCAAGATGTCCGGCAGAAGGGGCGTCGTGACACTCCCTCAGAATCTTGGACCTAATGTCCGAGATCTGTGGTACACAAATTTTGTCATTACGGAATAGTAAACCATTCCGAATCATCCACTGACCTCCTGCAGCCTGAATGGTAGACTGCGCAGTCACCGAGTCTTGGTCAATCAATGAGCTCCCGTCCTGGATCTTCTGCCAAAATGGACCAAAATAACTATCAGTCCTGCAAAGCCCTCTCAATGACTGAAATAAGTCAGTAGAAATCTCGGTGAACGACAAAGTATTCACCTCTCTAATCCGACTAAGCGCATCTGCAATACTATTCATGGACCCTTTCCGATAACGGATCTCAAAATCAAAATCTTGCATTAACTCTGCCCAACGAGCTTTCCTGCCTCTCAAATCATCCGCATCACACACATACTTGATTGACTGATGATCAGTCAATACCACAAACTTGGAGCCATATAAATAATGTCTCCAAACCTTGAGAGCATGAATCACAGCATAAAGCTCCTTCTCAAGGGTTGGCCAACGAGATTGAGTGTCGTCTAGCTTTTTACTTTCAAAAGCAAACGGTCTACCATCTTGAAATAAAGCAGCCCCGATAGCATAGTCACTGGCATCAGTTTCAAGAACATAAGGCCGACTAGGATCAGGCAATGCTAAGATAGGTGCTTCCTTGACTTTATCTTTCAAAAGTCTGAAGGCCATATCCAAATCGTTATTCCAAGTGATAGGCTGATTGGACTTACGTCCACGACCTTTCAATAAGTCGGTCATCGGTAGTGTGAGCTGAGAGTACTCCTGTACAGATTTCCGAAGAAAAACAACAAAACCGAGAAAAGAACGAAGTTGTTTCACTGTTCGCGGTATAGGCCAGTCCAAAACCTTCTGAACTCGGTCATAGTCAATGCTCAATCCATCTCTAGTGATCTTGTGTCCCAAGTAAATGATGTCGGTCATAAAGAACTCACATTTACTCAACTTAGCATATAGTCGATTCTGTCTTAAAATAGATAAGACAATCGTGAGGTGTCTGACATGATCCTCAAGAGTACGGCTATAAATCAAAATATCATCCAGGAACACCACCACAAATTTCCCCAAATGTTCACGAAAAAGATCGTTCATCATTTGCTGGAAAGTGACTGGAGCATTGGTTAACCCAAAAGGTAATACGAGAAACTCGTAATGGCCATACCTAGTCCGAAAGGCGGTTCTTTCGACATGCCTTTCATGAATACGTATCTGGTGATAGCCAGTACGTAAATCGATCTTCGTGAAATATTTCGCTCATGCTAACCGGTCAATTAGGTCATCTGATCTAGGGAGAGGATAACGGTTCTTAATTGTCAGCTTGTTCAATCTTTTGTAATCTATACACATTCTCCAAGTATTGTCCTTCTTTCTCCTAAGCAACACATGTGCACCCCAAGGTGATTTACTTGGACGGATCTGGCCCATCCTCAAATAATCTTCGAGTTGTTTAGCCAACTCATCTTCCTCAGCTTGGCTCATCCTATAAGGTGGAATACTCACAGGATGAGCACCAGGGATCAAGTCAATACGATGATCTACTGCCCGTTCAGGTGGTAAACCCGATGGCAATTCCTTAGGAAATACATCTTGAAATGAATCAAGTATCTTCTGTAATTCTTTGCTTTCAAACACACTTAATTCATTCACATCCAAGGAAGGGATGAGAAAAGAAGAAAGTGGAATCAAGACACAATGGAAAGCGGTATACAAAGAAGAATCCATTATATTTCCAAAATCAATTGTATTTACAAGAGGTCCCTGAGAGGGATGGATACAATCACCTAAAATACTATACTTGGTGTCCCTATGCTGAAAAGAAAAAATATGACTAGACCAATCTATCTGGACGTCAACAGTCTTAAACCACTCAATCCCTAATAACAAGTCTACATTTTCCAGATGCATAACATAGCATTCCAGGGTATCTTTGTAGTCCTGAATCTGGATTGGAAGCATCTCCACCTTGCGATCCCAAACTTGTCTGCCCGCAGGTAGACGTACCTCATAGGTATGGTCGCTGAGTGTCGTATCAAGACTCAATTTCTGCACAAGTTTGTAGTTAACAAAGTTATGCGAACTGCCAGGGTCTAACAGAATGTGAATTTTATGGCCATTCACTTCTCCATAAACTCGGAGAAGATCATGCATGCCAAATACCTTAGAATTTAACAGACAATCAGAACAAGTACTAGGGCGAGAAAGTATAGTAATTGACGTACCTGTCAAAGACAACTGGTTAGCTGCCTTTGGGTTGGGTCCTGCGTTTGACTTGGTACCCTTTTGCTTTGGGCACTCGTTACGCATGTGTCCTTTTTCTTCGCAGATAAAACAACGTCCTTGCTTCTTGAGCTTTAAAGCCCTAAGGAGTCGTTTCTTCTTCGCTGGTGTCGAACTTGAACTCTTCGAAGGTTGGTCCGAAGACTTGCCTTCAGTCGTGTTAGCCATAAGTGCGGAGAACTTTCTTTTATGCTTGTTCCCCTGCTCGGTAACGGGTTTCGACTTGGAAGACACCATCGTATCATCATAGATACGAGCTGAATGAATGGCCTCGTCCAAAGTTTTACATTTGTTATTTTTAACCTGTAATCGGTATGAGTCTGGTAAACCAGCTACGAAAAACCCCAAAAGAGTAGTGGGATCCATCTTTGTAGCTTTCATCTGCAAGTCACGAAATTTCTGGAGGTAGACCTCATAAGTGAGGTGCTGCGAGGTCATGGTCAAAGCTGAAAACCGGGCAACAACATCATAATCATCCTCTTTCTCGAGGAATTCTTTCTTGAAAATGTCTTCAAATTGTGCCCAAGTCGTTGGCTTTGGGTTCAGTTCCTTCCACCAAAGCAAAGCTTTGCCGGACAGGAAACCTACTGCTAACTGGATCTTCTTTCCATCATCATATGGATGAAACTGAAAGTGAACTTGCCACTTGTGTAGCCACGTGTCCACGATCTCCTTGGTTCGTTGCTTTTGCTCGCCCCCGAACGGTTCCGGAGTAATGTTGGGGCCTAAAGCAGAAGCCAAGGTATCCATTCCCGAGAAAGTAGAGAGGGTAGTGGTCAATAGAGCGATGGAGTTCTGCAAAGCTTGCATCTGGGCTGCGATTTGTGCCTGACGTTCCGTTGAAGAAGCTTCGAGAGCTACTTTGAACTCTTGGAAATCTGATTTTGACACAAACTCGTCAAAAAGATCGGCATCAGTGCCTTCCGTAGCCGGCAAGCCTTCGCGTTCCACGAGGGGCCCCAACTCTGATTCTTGGGTCGACATCATGAAGAGGGTACGCGGAGAGAAAATTCGATCTTTGCACAATGAAAGTGCGAGTGAACTCGAGAGCTTGAGAGCTTGAAAACTTGAGAACTTCAGAACTCGAGAACTCGAGAGATGTGTGGCAAGAAGCTCACTAGAGGGGTTTATAAAGGTTTCCCAAAAGCCAAAAAAAATCTCGAAAAGCTATGCTTAGCTTTTGCTTTAGCTTTTGTGTTGTTTATATATATATATATATATATATATATATATCTATATATATATATATATATATATATATATATATATATTCTTTGTTCTTAAAAAAATAAACACCTTGAAAACCTTAGAGAGGGGAGGACTTTTAAACCTTTTTTAAAAAAAATTTAAACTCCCCTAAAAAAAACAAAAACGAAAGCACTAAAAAAGAATGCTTTCCTTACGTGTTTTTTTTTTTCCTCAACCTCCTGGATTAGCCGGCGCTTGCTGCTGACGTGGAGAGCTGGCCGTTGCTGCTGTCGTCATGGTGCCGAAAAACTGTCGCACCAGCCTGCATGCGCCTGTGCTAGCCGGATGTGGTACCTGCGCTGGCCGCCTACAGGGCGTGGCTGGCGTAAGCGCTGGCCTGGGCCGCCTGCGCTAGGCTACGTAGGCCTGGGCGCTGCCCGCTTGGCCTAGGCGCCGCCTGGGCTGGCTGCCTTAGCCTGGCCACAAGGCCACGTGGCCTAGCCTAGCCGCCGGCCTGGCCTGGTTGCTTGGCCGCCTAGTCTGAGGCGCTTCCAGCCCGCCGTTAGCCACTGCCTGCAAACATGCCAACGCATCCACCTGCCCGCGTAGCCACCTTCTCACACGTGCTCTCTCGCTCATGCTTTTTCGCGTTTTTTTTTCTGTTTTCTCTCCCTACAAGTTATGCGACTGCACACATCTTTCCTCTTCTTTGCAAAAGCAATCAACCCTACCAAAACTACCATCTCCCATCAACAACATGGGTTTCTTTGATGAAGGAAAACACATACAAAACTGAAAACTGCAGTATGCACAGAAAAACAGCAAGTTTTTTAACACATACCGTTCTTCGACCTCTTCTTCTCTACCTACCGACTTGCTCGTTCACGAGGTATGCTCTGATACCACTGTCAAATCCCCACAGATCCCTCGTGATTGATCTTGGTTCGAAACTCGAATCCTGCAAACAAACGAACAAACAAACAAGCAAGGGGGTGCAGGCCTGACTCACCTCCCAACCATGACAGCCGTAGGCAAGCCCACAGTCTTGGCTGTCCCCACCGAGCCACGAGCTGAGCTAACTAGGTTGACGTACCGACCAATCTCCTCCTTGCGACGTCCATACCGCCACGAAGCTGCCCTCGCGGGCCTCGAGACTGCTGCCGGCCTTGGCTGCATAAAGCAGGTGCACGTCTGCACTAGATCCAGGCTCCAAGACCATAGAGCTCTCACAAACTCACGAGACTCTCTATATCCAATAACTAACCTTGGCCACCCTTTTATAGGCTCTTGGCCAGTCATCGAGCGTCCACACTTGGCCGCCCGCCCGTCCATACTTGGGTGCCCGCCCGTTAGTATATCCCTAACTCAACTCGTCAATCAGCCTGCCTAGTTCCAAGCTTCCCCAAGCCTCGAAACTAGTCTTGCATGCGTATAGCACACGGTAGATACCCACTGTGCACATGACACCCCCCCCCCCCCCCCCCCCCGTCTCTCCCTTCCCTCCTCTGTAGCCCCTCCGTTTTTTCACCCCCTCCGTCTTCTACAAGCAGCTCTCTCAGTTCTTGGGGTTTTCTCCATTCGACAAGTCTCGGCATTTTCTGGTCTTCACCCTTCGGAGGACTCTAGTATGCAAGATTGTTGTGGCCGCCCAGCGCGCGGGCAACTCGGAGATCTTTTGCAAGCAAGCCTCATCTATGGGCCTGCAAAGACATTCATCCTCTAGGACATGGCTACTATCAGGTTGAGTTCGACTCGTCAGCGGCATCAAATTGAGTCATGCAACTGAGCTCCGTTGCACTGCGTACGGCCCAAGCCTTCTTTGCACGGTGGCAGCACGGCTTCGACCTCATGTCCGACCAACTGGCTGGCGTGTCGGGCTTCCCAGTGACAGTCTGCTTCCTAGGCCCCTCAAGAAGTAATACCTTCCTCTTCTCCCAGTGATCGGTGGAGCCATTGGGTGAGAGTGGCGGACGATTGGCCCGCGCTCGGGCCGTCAACAATCGACTACCAGGGCTGAGCGCCGCCGCTGCCGTGCATGCCACACTGGCAAAATACAAGAGGATTTGGTTCTGTCAAAGAACCATTTATCACAGCACCCACCCGTCGACGATGGGCCCCTTGAGTCACGTGAGGGTCCCTCTGGCCCCTCCGGTTTGGCAACCGCTTCCCCACCAGGATTGCTCCGCGAACTCTCAATTTCCAGTGCGGCCAACTGGCCCCACTAAATGAAACCAAACGTGTATCCACATCAATGTACAAAGACTTTCGATGCCAACAAAGATATGAAAAACACAACTTCCGCATTCGACCCTGAAGCTTCTGCATGTTACAAGTTGAGCTTCCCTGGCTCATGCGAACATGTGCTTCTTTGAAGAGAGAGAGAGAGAGAGAGAGAGAGAGAGAGAGGAAAAGCCGCCGCCTATCACCTACTATACAGCTGCGTTAGGAGAGAGAGGGAAAGCCAAAATAAGTCAGCCTGAAGAGAGAAAAGCGTTGACTGTTGCTATAAGACTGTACGGTCAGCAAAGAGATAGAACTGATGTCCTGCATCCCTCCTTCCCCCTTTTCATAGAGTCCACTAGCCCAGAATAGCCTTCATGCTTTTTCTCTTTTTAGCCAAAACTATTTTTATGCTTTTCACAAGCTTGATGGCCAAGTTTGCTTTAGGCGCCTCCTTCCGTCCACATATACATGCCCAAAATAATAACAAGCCCGGCCACATTTAAATGATATGTGAACACACACCGACTTATAATCCTTATAAGTCACTTTGATGAATAAAATAAGCTCTATGGCCATCTTTCAGGCTAAACTTTGCTAGTAACTGATCCAGCTTTCTTATGTGGAAAATCCCCGTTTACACCTTGGTTCCAAACAGGTGTGAAACACTTTTCAAGACTGGTGAGGGGACCAAATTGGTGGTGTTACGACCTTGTGTTTTTCCCTCTGGACAACAAGCAGGTGGGTACGGGCACGGGCACAGGATGGACAGTGTGGACAAGTATCAGTTGGATATGAAAAGGAAATTCAGAAGTGTGGCCCGCCCAAGTGTGAAAGGGGACAAAAAGGACTTTAAAATTTATAAGGTTTTTAAACCTTTGATGGCTTAAAATATTATTATATTTATAAGCATGCATTTTTGCTAATTGCTTTTGGCGTTTTTGAGAAAGCGCATCATCTCTTTATATGGCAAAGGTTGCAGAATCGTGGAGGGGGGTCGCCGTGTGGATCATTATCGTGTGGCGCATGGTGTGCCGGCCAGCGCATCCCTTTGAGCAGGTTGCCGTGTGGAGGCTGCACGTGTGGAAGAGCAGGGCGGCTGCTGCGCGCATGGGCTTCAGGCAGGGCAGCTGCGCACATAAGCTATGGACTGCTGTGCACAGGGGTGACCAGGCTGCTGCGCGCACATGGGCCACAGCAGGGTGCTGCTGCGCATGGGCTGTAGGGCTACTGCGCATAGGCTACAGGGCTGCGTAGGGCAGTGAGCGCCGGGTGGACCTCAGCCACGTGTTGCTTGCGCAAGGGTTTCAGCCCTGCGCATAGGCTGCAGGGCTGCTGTGCATAGGGCGGTGGGTGCCGGGTGGACCTCAGCCAGGTGTTGCTTGCGCAAGGGTTTCAGCCAGGTGCTGCTGCGCATGGGCTAAAGCCAGCAGAGGGGCACCAGGCGGCTGGATGACAGCCAGTAACAGGGAGACCAGGCAGGCAGCAACAGGCAGCCAGTCAGCCAGTAACAAGAGCCAGGCGGATGCAGGCAGGTTGCATGTGTGGAAGCAGCCAGCAGAGACATCTCAAGGCGACTGTTGGGTCGGACAGCACGACTCTCTCTCTCTCTTGGAAGAAGGCAAGCTGAAGGAGGCGCCGAGGGGCTAACAGCCAAGGGTTCTCTCTCTCTCTCTCTCTCTCTCTCTCTCTCTCTCTCTCTCCGCAAGCAGGTTTTGTTTACGAGATTAGGATGCAGAGGATCAAGCTACATATGCACAGGATGATGTTCTTGGAAGAGATGTGTTGCTCTTCGACTTGGACCTATGTGTATTCAGGGATTGCTTGACACGTCCTCTATCTTTCTCTCTCTAGGTTTTTGGCACCGTGATTGGATGGTGCATATGTGGGTTTATCTGTCATGGAAACAGGACATTGGTTTTCCGAGAAGAAACAGGACTTTGGTAACGAGGAAACAGGCCTATGGTTTATGGATACAAGTCTATGGTTTATCAGATACAGGTCTTTGGTTTCATGTGGAGAACAAGTCTCTAGAATTCATGTGAACAGGTTATAGTTTTCTCGAGGTTACATGCAAGCTGTGACTATAGGGGACATATGGTTTGGTACAGCCCTACTGCTGTTTGGAAAAGGGTTCGTTGGATCCATGGTTGAGATGGAGAAGACCTTTTTAAGCAGGGAAGTGTCGTCCAGATTTGCCTTCTCTATGGAATGCTTTGTTGTAATAACAAGAGTTCTTATTTGGAAGTCCTGGGTGAAAAGCTATAAGGGATCCTATTGGTAGAGGATTCGACAAGTTGTACTTTGTACTCAAATTTTGTTCAAGTAAAGAAATAATGCAAGGGGCGCCACTGCATTTTGGGGCCAATCGGTGTCCTTGTACTATTTGCAGGAGCACTCTAGCTCCCCCTGTTTGTTTTCCTTTTCCAAGTTCCCATGGGTGATGAAGTGTTTTGTGTGCGAGCCGCCCGTCAGATTTCTGAAGGCCGGTTTCAGGTGGCATCCCCTCCGTCTTATAAGAGAGTTGTACGCAGCTGTATAAGCCTGATACCATTGAAATATCCTTCAAGTATAGCAAATCCACTGCTCATCAGTAATATTACATAAGTCCAGCATTAAAGCCATAATTCCAGATCCATGATCCGAAGTCAGATACGAGCACAAGAGCCAACTGTATCAAGGAAGAAATTGTATTCATGTCTAGAGTCAACAACTCTGACAATAACAAGACACGGACACAAGAGCCAACTGTGTTTGAAATAGCCATAAATCCATAAACCGCTCTTCTGAATGTTCAGGGATGTTGAATCCTTCCCAAAACATAAGTATAAAGCGAGTGCCAAGGTTGCTAGTCCTGATCACACCTTGTCACACTGCATCTACCATACATGGACACACCATGTCGAGTTGTATAAGCCACACATGTCGTGTCATGTCAAGCCTCATAAGCTACACATGTCTTGTCATGTCAAGCTTCACAAGCCATACATGTCTTGTCATGTCAAGCTTCACAAGCCACACATGTCAAGCCTCAGAAGCCACAGATGTCCTGTCATGTCAAGTCTCAGAAAGTTGAAACCATACATGTTCTGTCATGCAAGTTTCACAAGCCACACGTGTCAAATCCCCACGGATCCCCTCGTGATCGATCTTGGTTCGAAACTCGAATCCTGCAAACAAACGAACAAACAAACAAGCAAGGGGGTGCAGGCCTGACTCACCTCCCAACCATGACAGCCGTGGGCGAGCCCACAGTCTTGGCTGTCTCCACCGAGCCACGAGCTGAGCTAACTAGGATGACGTACCGACCAATCTCCTCCTCGCGACGTCAAATACCGCCACGAAGCTGCCCTCGCGGACCTCGAGACTGCTGCCGACCTCGGCTGCGCAAAGCAAGTGCACGTCTGCACTAGATCCAGGCTCCAAGACCATAGAGCTCTCACAAACTCGCGAGATTCTCTATATGCCAATAACTAACCTTGGCCGCCCTTTTATAGGCTCTTGGCCGGTCATCGGGCGTCCACACTTGGGCGCTCGCCCGTCCATACTTGGGTGCCCACCCGTTAGTATTTCCCTAACTCAGCTCGTAGTATTTCCCTAACTCAGCTCGTCAATCAGCCTGCCTAGTTCCAAGCTTCCCCAAGCCTCGAAACTAGTCTTGCATGCGTGTAGCACACGGTAGATACACACTGTGCACATGACATACTCCCCTTTCTCTAAGAGCTCACTCCTGAGCTCACTAAAAGGGCAGGGTAATCTCTCTGAAGAGTAGTCAATGTCTCCCATGTAGCGTCCTCCTCAACACGATCCTTCCACTTGATCTTGTATTCCGTGATAAGCGTATTACGCAATCTTCGTTCACGAAATCCAAGAATCTTTTCAGGTTCGTGCGGAACAAATGTCATGTCCTCGACATCTATAATTTCTTGAGTAACTAACTGATCTGCTCCACCCAGTACTTCCTTAAGTCTACTAACATGAAATACAGGATGAACTTTCACATGAGAAGGCAAATCCAATTCATATGCAACTGAACCAATCCGTCGTGTAACACGAAATGGTCCACAGTATCTAGGGGATAATTTCGGAGATCTACTTGTCCGTAACAATACATCAGGATCATTGATGCACAGTTTGACCATCATAACTCTTTTGACAAGGCAGCTTCGTCAAGAGCTTCAAGAAAAAGATGCAAATTTGAAGATGTACCGCGAAGACCCTGATGTGAGGACAGTTATGGAAAGCAAAAGGATTATGGAGTCCAATGCCATAGATGTTTTCCTGGACTTGGCATCAATGCTGGAAATGAATACCACAAAGTTGGCTTTTCACTACCTTCTTCAAGAAGGGGATATTATCCTTGATGCAGAGGGCAAGTATAAGGTAAAACCAGATCTGGGGTTGGCTGAACATCATCACTCATTGGTTTCTGAAGAAGCTTCCAAATATTCTTCCCGAAAGAGAAAGATGACTCCTGTTCCAAAACTACCTATTCTTCGAGGTGCAAACAGGCATTTCTTTTAGGAAGGCGATGACTCAAAAGGAGCACAGCAAACAGAAGATGCAAGTTCCTCTGGTGGAAGATGGACCAACAGGTTGTTCCAAGCCAAATTGTTTTGGGAGCCAGTGTTCCTGCCACAAAAAGCATGAAGTTTTGGAGGAGATTTAGACACGATTTTGCATGTTGTGGACTTTGGTTTTCTCCTGGACATTTATGGGATTTGTCCCATAAATTTTGATTGTACATAAATATATTGGCGACGGACTTGTTTTTTTTATCGAGAGAAGTATTTATGTTTGATGCTTTTCTTTTGCCAATATTTGGGATTTTGTCATGTTGAACTCCCTTGCTAATGCAAGTGGAGTGTTTCTCATATCTATTTTGAGATGTGTTCCTGGATAAATTCTTTTTCTGAAAGGCATTTTCATTGGATAACATTCTGATTCTGGAAAAGACTTCTCTATGGTTTTGATGAATAGTTTATGGTTTTGGTCTTGTGTATTGGAGGCTCTAGCAGTATGGGATGCTAGAACTGTCGCCTAAACAAGGATCTCATATGGGTGGTGGTATGGGACACTAGAATATGTCGCATATGCGGTTACAAAGCTATGAATTATTTATCAATTTCATGGATTGGTTGATTCTAGTCTATGAGCTGTTTTGGAGAGACATCGCAGGTATTCTGCGCTTGTAATGTGGTTGGTTAAAGATATGCAAGGTTGTCCTGGACAACATTGTGCCAGTTGTGTCACGTGCATCCTGCACTTGGATGCCACATGGACATATCTGAACAAGAAGGTGCAGAACCTGGAGTGGAAACTGGTCCCATGTGACCCCAGTCCAAGACAAGCAGCCAGGGTTCCACTCTATGCGTCCAAGGTCAGGTGTGCATTGTCCTGCACATGAAGCAGTGCCAATCCGCACTAAGTCTCCCTCTGGAATGATGTCAGTTGTTATGTGTATCTCGTGTGCTACTGGATGCCAGACCTCTGTGTAGGCATGTAGGTTTTGCATGTAGAGATGGGGCCAGCCCATAGGGCTACCCCAAGCCCATTAGTGTGGGCATGGGGGAGGTACAGAACCAACCCCAAGGGGCCAGGAGGGCCCCGGCTGTGCCCAGCAGCCATGTGTTGGGCTGGAAGGGGCTGTCGGCCAGCCCTATGGCCAGTAGCAGCTAGCCGACTAGCCCCAGGCCCTACAAGGGCTGTCAGCCAGGTGTGGGACAGCCCACACAGGCTACCCAGCAGCCCATAGCCCAATGCGCAGAGTGGCCAGGACTTTCAGAAGTGTGAAAACATTTTCAGCATTTTATTGCTATTTTTCACAAGTCGTGAGCATTTAATGCCACCCGACTTCATGCTGCTGGCCGACCGGGTACCTAAGAGGGTATAAAAGGTCAGCCATGATTTCATTCATTCCATCTCATATTTCACAAAGTGCTGAAGCATCTCAAGGGCCCGGACAGCCAAGGGAGAAGCTAACACAAGGGTGAAAGCTGAAGGTCAAGGGCAGAGATTTATCTCAGCCAAAACAGGTCAAAGTTCGGTCTTTATTTTCTGATTTGCATCATTCTAATAAAGGAAATACACCATTCGTGGTGGGGGCCCTACAGAGGGTATTTGGGACCCGGTACTGTGTCCCTCTCTCTCTCTCTCTCTCTCTCTCTCTCTCTCTCTCTCTCTGGCACATCTACTTCAGTTTTGTGCGTTATTTTCATTGTGAGAGATTGCTGAATTCTGAGCATTGAAGTTACCGATTCGACCCCAAAGCTTCCACATGTTACAAGTTGAGCTTCCCTGTCTTGTGTGAACATGTGCTTCTTTGAGAGAGAGAGAGAGAGAGAGAGAGAGAGAGAGAGAGAGGAAAAGCTGCCGCCTATCACCTGCTATACGGCTGCGCCAGGAGAGAGAGAGAGAGAGAGGGGAAGCCAGAATAAGTTGGCCTGAAGAGAGAGAAAA
The DNA here is from genome assembly GCF_041138505.1 of Cibotium barometz. Classification (NCBI taxonomy): domain Eukaryota; kingdom Viridiplantae; phylum Streptophyta; class Polypodiopsida; order Cyatheales; family Cibotiaceae; genus Cibotium; species Cibotium barometz. The sequence goes on along the minus strand of NC_141080.1, from coordinate 28,240,949 downwards.
ACGCTGACTGTTGCTATAAGACTGTACGGTCAAGACTCAGCAAAGAGATAGAACTGCTGTCCTGCATGTGCATCCCTCCTTCCCCCTTTTCATAGAGTCCACTAGCCCAGAATAGCCTCCATGCTTTTTCTCTCTTTAGCCAAAACTGGTTGATGTGCCAAAAATACCATTTTTATGCTTTTCACGAGCTTGATGGCCAAGTTTGCTTTAGGCACCTCCCTCCATCCAGATTCCACATATACATGCCCAAAATAATAACAAGCGCAGCCACTTAAATGATATGTAAACACACCAACTTATAATCCCTTATAAGTCACTTTGATGAATAAAATCCAAGCTGCTTATGCTCTGTTACCAACTATACAGCATGACACGTGTCAATCACATGCATAGGCACATTCCATAAGCCATGGACACCAATCCAATATGTACATAGTGTGAAAGCAAGAGTGAACCATTCGGGTGGCCAAATGGTGACACCACAAGATTCAGATGCCAAGGATTGATGGCACCTCGACGGCAGCAACACATTCGCAATCATAGGGCCTCTCCCAACGTTTCCTCTCAGATTTTTGGAAGAGGCTTTGGGACAGTTTTCAGCCTCGAAATATTACCCTCGTTCTTTGACCGACGGCACGCAGGAGCTTGGCGGTTAGCACGTGATTGGTCATTGGAGGTCAACCAACAGCTTGCACGAGGTGCGGTCACCCTCAAGAATCTTAGTGACATTGTCTTCGGGATTGCTCGAAGGCTCAGCAGGTTTGGCAACGGATTCTCTGCATCTTCACGATGGATAGGGCCTCAACCTGGATCATTACACGGGGCACCATCACTTGGGCCACAGAGACTAAGGTTGTCAGGCTTATGAGGAGGATGGTGGGAGGCTAGCTCTTCATGTTTCTCACCTCCGCATTTCGACAGTACCAGTCATTCACGACCCCATCTACTGATCACTAGAGACCGGCCTCATGTTAGAGCTGGGAGATTTGCAGTAGCATTGCAGTCTGGCACATATGGCGAACTAGATGCAGCGAAGCCATCGAGGGCACCCACACTCCGCCTACGGCGTCCATAAGGAGCATTTGGCTCGACATCATCCATACCCTCCACGATCAATTAAAGGGAGGAATGTTACGTACCTACCACTAACCCTCGAGGTTAGGTACTAATCCAACAAGGTTAGAGGAGTCTTGGGATTAGGAATAGCAGGCTTAGATGGGTGGCTAAGATTCAATATTAATAGATATATATATACCCAGATGAATCCAGGAACATGCCCAAATTCACCTTTTAGGAACGTGCATGTTATATACTCATGGTAGTCAACCCACAAGACTATATAACTATCAACTCCATTATGCATAGTATGGACTAGATACTATGACATCCCACTAACGTTGTGACCGCTCCCTACAAGAGGCCTACAGAACGCGAAAGACAATATACACATATTTAGAACACTTAATTTAACTGTTATTAAACAATGGAACAACATCAGCAACACAAATATTGGAAATACTGAAAATACAAATGACACCAGTACTGGGGCCGAAAAGGGCCGGCCCCTCCCTCAATACTTTTTGTATTTCTTGGAGTATTTATATTTGTACGAGTGTCACGAGCTTGACAGGCCAGATTTCTCCACAAGGGAGTGAAAACAACCAAATAGAACTCGTTCAAGTCGATGAAGAGGTGTTGGTCGGAGTAGCCCCAAATCACATGCTCATTCCCACCTTCACTAGGTGGACACCTGCCTTTCACTGGTCTTCCGAGACTGTGCACCAACAGGCACGCCCGTACTAACGCAGGCCAAGGGTACACCACAAAGGGAACGTGGCCTAGTTCTCCCCAATGAGCTTTGCTCCCAAATTCCCTGGTGAGTCTAACCTTCACTCGCTCTCAGATGAGAGCGCGGTTAACAACACCACACAAGGAAATATACTAGCCACACCAGGAAGAATTTCTTGAACATGGTCAGCATATACATGCCATGCTCCTGCACTACCCAACTTAAAGCATTTTCTAAATTTAAATTAGCAAATTTTAGATTTATTCAAATGAGAAAATGAATATGAGAGCACCTGATACGGTGAGTACAATCCAGATACAACCGGTACAATTTGTAGCAGGTACAATCAAGCACATTAGGTACAATTTGTAGCAGGTACAATCAAGCACATTAGGTACTTCACACGTGTGCAGGTACAACCAGCCAAGTACTATGCAAGTACTTGTACTTGTAGCAAGTACAACAAGTACACGAGCAACCAACAGGTACAACAAGTACACAAGGGCAACCAACAGGTACCGCAAGTACACAAGGACAGCTAACAGGTACACAAGGGCAGCCAGGTTCAAGCGTGGGCAGTAGGGCTGTGTGGCGGGTACTGCAGGGCTGATACAAGCGTGGACAGCAGGCTGGTACAGGCGGGTACTGCAGGCTAGTACAGGCGGGTACAGCAGCCAGGCGATGAAAAGAAGAGGCTGCATGCGATGGATAGAAGAGACTGCAGGCGATGGAGAGAAAGAAGCCACCAACCCACCACACGTGGGAATTTCCCAAAAATGTTTCATGCAAAAGCCTTATCAAAGGTTATAAAACCTTAGATCCAATTTAATACTATGGGCACCATCAAAAGGAAATGTCCAACCCTTCTTTTAAATGTGTGTGAACACATTAGCTTATAAACATTAAAGTTAACCATGGTCCATAGCTTATGGATTTTACATTTTAAAAGGGGAAAAATGACAATACTTACCACCTGTTCACACGCCACACCACCAAGTCAACAAACAGCATTCCACAGTACACTGGGGGCTTCCCCATCCAGTGTACTGGCACGACATAACAGGCAGACACGCAAACAAGTCATGCAAAAACAAATTTATGCATGCAGGCATAAATGCATGTGCACCCTTTCATGAAACTTGTACAAGAGATTCCTGTCGCGCACAAAACTGGCGCGACAAATATAAATAAATATGTCCTTGTCTTCCTATGGAGTGACAGTCCCATAGGTAAGACACCATCGTGGCCATACACGGGTTGCACCAACAGGCTCCCATCCATACAGCACGAAGCAAATCACACACGGGTGACACGAAACTGGTTTCCGTCCATGTGACGCAGCACTAGTCGCACCGGGTGACACTGATCTGGCTCCCATCCATGTGACACCATAAAACTGGCCCTTTCACATGGGACACTGGCCTGGCCCCATGTGAACATGGCACAAATCTGGCCGCTCTATGGAGTGACAATCCCATAGAAGTGGCTCCAAAAATGGAGAGGGACCAAATGGTGACAAACGTCATCAATGCCCAATAGTGGATGTAGAACTCTATATCAAGATATGCTCTCACACACGCACTCCACACACACACACACACACACATATATTCGCACAAAGCCCTTCGTACTGAGTTTCTGTCAAACCTCCGAAGATGTAGAGCAAACTCAACCATAATGAAGCCTAGCACTAAGGAAAGTAGCAAATAGAAAGAATTAATGGAGCAAATAAGTAGTTGATAGGGCAAATGCACCACTAAAGATAGAAAGAATTAACACAATATCAACTGGTCGCAACTCGAACGAAAACTTCACAATGTGAAATCTGCATGTCCGCTAATACAGCTGAATTATATACCTAGATGAATCCAAGAACATACCCAAATTCACCTTTTAGGAACGTGCATGTTATATACTCATGGTAGTCAACCCACAAGACTATATAACTATAAACTCCATTATGCATAGTATGGACTAGATACTACGACATCCCACTAACATCATCAGTGCCCAATAGTGGGTGTAGAACTCTATATCAAGATATGCTCTCACACGCACTCCACACACACACATAAGAGCATATATTCACACAAAGCCCTTCGTACTGAGTTTCTGTCAAACCTCCGAAGATGTAGGGCAGACTCAACCATAATGAAGCCTAGCACTAAGGAAAGTAGCAAATAGAAAGAATTAGTACAGCAAATAAAGTAGTTGATAGGGCAAATGCACCACTAAAGATAGAAAGAATTAGCACAATATCAACTGGCCGCAACTCGAACGAAAACTTCACAATGTGAAATCTGCATGTCCGCTAATACGGTTGAATTAATAGATCCTTGGTTACTAGCTATTTATAACTAGATTGTTATTTATAGCAGTAATAAGTAACTATATAAGTGAGTCTTGGGTTATTATTATTCAGTGTGGTCTCGACCTGGATCGAGAGACTCACTCCCGCCGTGGACATGCCGGATCACAGATAGTCTTGCCAAAGGTCCCTTAGGACAGGCTCTGGTGGTATGGGATGCCAAGGTTAACTCACATGGATATGTAGGAGTGGAGCCTTAGCCCCTAGCTCGAGAGTGGTTGTGGAAACGACTTATGGTCGGGTGGTGAGCTTGCCTGCGCCTTTCTATGTTGTTTGTACTAACCTTGTTTGACCTGTGAATTAGGTTGAATCTTGGAGGGATCTTACTACTTCACACTTTTCCCACAGTCCCCAAGTGTGGGTGACCAATGGACTGTCCTAAACCCATTATATCCGTGTCCCCCCAAATCACAGTGTTACTAGAACCTTTCCCAAGGGTTCACACACTGGGGTGACACATTTGACCTAGACTTACCGACGATGGCCACCACTAGTGACAACGCGTGCCCAGGGCGAATACACATGTTTACACCATCACAAGTGTATGCTTGATGGGCATCACACTAGCATGTGCAGGACGGGTTCTGACTACCTCTTAGCAACCCAAAAATTAGCAACTTAAGCTAATCCTTACAAGACCCTTTTTGTGGCTAAATCTCAACCAAGAATCTCCAAGCCAATGGATACATAGGCCACATTGAAAACGACGAGGAGCTTGGAGAAAGCAAGGGCTTATGAGCTGCACAGGGTGTTAAGGACTGATAGAGAGCTTGGGAAGGGCATGTTTAGATGCCGGTTTAACTGTAGGATAAAGGGGAAACCGGTCAGTTTCTATAATGTCAATGCCCTGAACACGCATATGCGTAGCAAACATGAATGGACACTCTTCTATCCAACACAGAAAACAGGCGTCAAGCTGGATAATGCTCTCATAGAAAGCTACAAGCCATTCTATGAGAGTAGCCTCTTGTTTCATGAGACGGATGTAGTGCATGATGATGTAGTGCATGAAACGGATGAAGTGGTGACTGATGTGGGGCGGGAAAAGAAAAATGTAGGCCATGTTGGGACATCCGACACGCATCATTATGTACGCAGACGTGGTTATGCTTCTCAAAAGAGAAAGCATGGTGTAGATGATGTCAACTCTTGGTCCCAAAAATGGGATGACATGCACTCCCGATGTGAAAAGTTGGAGATAGCGTGCCGGGAATTGCAGGCAGAATGCTTGCACATGAAGAGATGTTGCTAAGAAAGCATTGAATCTAATGATTTGGGCAAGAGAGTGGAAGCTTTTCTTGACAAAAACATGCCTCTTTATGTGCAAAAATACTTTCGCAAGGACGGCGAGAGGGAAGAGCCAGCCAGAGGTCCAGTGGAGGCTGAATGCCTGGCAGACGCTGGTCATGTACAAACTGCCCATGTGCCAGATGAGGTTGCGCATGTACAAACTGCCCATGCGGTTGTGCAAGATGAGGTTGCCCAGGTTGGGGAGGCAGAGCCTGCTCCCAAGGTTAGGGAGGCAGAGCCTATGCAAGTTGTTGCCTTGGTTGGGGAGGCAGAGCCTATGCAAGATGCTGCCCATGTGGTTGTGCCGGAGTTTGCAGTTGTGCAAGATGTGGTAGATGTGGTTGGGGAGGCAGAGCCTGCTGCGTATATGCAAGATGTTGCCTAGGTTGGGGAGGCAGAGGCTGCTGCCCATGTGCAAGATGTTGCCCAGGTTGGGGAGGCAGAGGCTGCCCATGTGGTTGGGGAGGCAGAGGCTGCTGCCCATGTGCAAGATGTTGCCCAGGTTGGGGAGGCAGAGAGCCTGCTGCCCATGTGCAAGATGTTGCCCAGGTTGGGGAGGCAGAGGCTGCCCATGTGGTTGGGGAGGCAGAGCCTGCTGCCCATGTGGTTGGGCAGGAAGAGCCTATGCAAGATGCTGCCCGTGTGTTTGTTGTGCCGGAGTTTGCAGTTATGCAAGATGTGGTAGATGTGGTTGGAGAGGCAGAGCCTGCTGTTGTGGTTGGGGAGGCAGAGCCTGATGCTGCCCAGGTTGGGGAGGCAGTGGGCACACACATGCCAGAGCCAGCCCAAAGTCTCAAAAATCAGGGTCCACTTTCATGTCTTACGTCCGAGCAAGAGTCCATGCTTGCTAATGCTACTGTAGATCCAGATCTTACTGTTGAACAAATTCGTATGGCTGCAAATGAGGATGTGGAGACGGCTTTAAGGCTTATCCTCCTGCAAGAAAGGTCATTACACATAAATGACTTGCAAGTCATATCCAAAAAGCAAGCAAAAGGTAGAAAGAAAAGCAAGAATAAAGAAGAGGAGTGTATATATGAAAAGGTTGAAAGGAAAACATTAGAGTTTCAACCCTCTTTCGTGTCCATGCTTCTTGAAAGGCAAACCATGATGAACACAGCATGCTTTGACATGCTACTCAGAGCTGCTTGCTGGATGAGAGGAAAGCTCAGTGATTCTGATTTGGTTATTATTGATCCGCTTGTGTTTTGTGGGGCAAATGATATCTTTGTCAAGGCATGGACTCATCAAATGCCACAGGGGTATGAACGTATGATTCTGGTTTGCATGCCTATTGTTTATGACAATCACTGGTCATTGGTTTTGCTGGCGAAGGAGGAGCCGCTTTGTTTGCTAAAAACGAAAGAACGGGCTAAATTTTTGAGTAAGAAGAAGCATCAAGTGTTTCATCTTGACTCTCCTACAGATAAGAGAAGACAAACAATGCTCAAGCAACATGTGAATGGCTACTTCAAGAGCCATCCAAACACCAAAAAGTTGGCAAAATAGAAATGGCAGAGGCCCCGTGTATTGCAGCAAGGGGGTACGTGCTTGTGTGGCTGGCACACTTTGCATTTTATGTTGGAAGTCATGTATGCTTCAGACTTTCTTGAAGCACGAAAAAATTTGCTGGCTATAGATCAACAACAGTTTGAAATTTTCAGGATGAGTCTGCTTGAAGACATTCGTGCGATGCTACTTAAACCATATGGATTAATGACAAGTTAAAGATCCTTCATTGCCACCATCTCTCCTGCAGTCTCTTGTTGTCGGTTGCCCTTTGTTTCACAGTCACTTGCTTGCATGCTAGATGGATACATTGGACACCAAGCCATTGGCCACATTTGAAGAGAGTGGGTACATCCAAGATAATGGACACATGCAAGCTACTAATTCGTGCACTAGGTTGGATGCACCCACTAACTAAGGATGTACCCAAGTGGCTTCAATGTGCCCACTTGTTTGGATTCCACTCACTTGGATGTGTGAAATTACTAGGATGGCACCTTTTTTGATGTGCCCATTGGCTTGGATGTGTCCAAGAGATAGTCATGGATCTGAAGACAGGACAGGGTTAGGGTTAGGGTTTACAGAAAGCAAATAGGCGTGGAAAACCAAGCAGAGAGTGAACACGACTGCTGTACTATTCAATGATAGAAAAAGTGAAAATACAAGCCACATGATAGTGACCCCTAAAAGGATAAGTGTTCACATGTCCGGCCATAAATATGCCGGGTGGACCAAAACACTTATAAACTGCATATAAGTGAAAATGAACTAAACTGGGGGAAAAAACCTCCACTAACTGAAGTAAAAAGTGCCCCAGTAACCTACTGATGATCACTAGCACTCCTCTGGGTGCATACACAGCATAAAACCCAACAAACCCCCCTGGAGTGATATGTGATCACTGTACATCATCCACCAAAAGGAAACAAATTCAAAGCATTGCGGAATGCTTCAAATTTCGGACGTGGTAATGCCTTGGTGAAGATGTCTGCCACATTCTGATCTGTAGGACAGTAGATCAGACTGATATCTCCTGCCTGGAGTCTCTCCCGAACAAAATGATAGTGAATCTCAATGTGTTTCGTGCGAGCATGAAACACAGGATTCCTGGCCACAGCAATGGCACTCTGACTATCAGTATAGATAGGTGTAGGCTCCTCCACTGAAATATCCATATCAGTCATAAGACGACGCAGCCAAACACACTCAACAGTAGTAGTGTAGGCTGCTCTGTACTCTGCCTCACAAGATGAAGTGGCCACTGTGGTCTGTTTCTTGCTTAGCCAAGAAATGCATGAAGCGCCAAGGAAGAAACAATTCCCACTAGTGGAATGTCTGGTATCAAAATCACCAGCCTAATCTGAATCACTGTAAGCATGTAACTGCATGTCACCCCCCTCAGGATAAAGCAAACCAAGAGACGAGGTACCCTGCAAATAACGGAATACACGCTTCACAGCTTGCCAATGTGACAACCGTGGGCTGTGCATGAACCTGCTCAACTGAGAGACTGCATACTGAATATCTGGCCTTGTATTACACAAGTATATGAGGCACCCAACAGCCTGAGCATATGTAGTGGCATCAAAGGAAACACTGTCATCTTGTAGTGACAGTTTCATCCCAGGCTCCATAGGAGTACTAATAGGCTTGCAATCCTGAAATTTAAACTTCTCCAGAAGTTTAGCAACATAACGTGATTGCAACAACCCAATGCCTCTGTTATCCTGCACAAACTGTATGCCCAAATAGTAATGTACAAGGCCCAAGTCAGACATGTCAAATGTCTGTTGCAGTATCTCTTTAAATGCTGCAATTTTGTCATCATTTGATCCCATGAGCAAGAGATCATCCACATAAAGACTGATGACCAGCAGATCTGTCTCTTCTTTCTTCACATACAAAGTGGTCTCTGATGGACTGTTCACAAATCCCTAAGTGAGTAGAAAAGCATCTATTTTTGCATACCAAGCTCGTGGAGCTTGTTTCAAACCATACAAGGCCTTTTTCAGCCGGCATACTTTCCCCTCATGACCATGTTCTGCAAATCCCATGGGCTGAAATACATAAACTTCCTCCTCGAGGTCCCCATGTAGGAATGCAGTCTTTATGTCCAACTGATGAACAACCCAACCACGATGTGCAGCCAATGCAATGACACACCTAAGTGTCGACATACGGGATGTAGGAGCAAATGTCTCCTCATAATCAATGCCCTTCTTCTGTGCATAGCCCTTTGCAACTAGACGGGCTTTGTACCTGTCAATGGATCCATCTGCATGTTTTTTCAACTTGTAGACCCATTTAGTACCAATGGCTTTCTTGCCTTTGGGCAGATCAACCAAATCCCATGTTTGATTCTTTTTAATAGAATCAATCTCATCCTGCATGGCTTTGTTCCAATGCACATTATCTCGTGCATCCATGAATGAATCAGGCTCATCATCATCCTCTAAACTGGCTGCCATAACCAGATTCAAATCCATGATGTGTGCATGCTCATTGGTCCTTGTCTCCCTACGAGTACGACCAGCAAGAGGACCTTCTAAATGGCTGTCCTGTAATGTCCTCAAATACCATCTAGGTATATGTCTGACCTGTGGTGCCTGCTGTCCCATATTTGGTTCAGCTTCTGGCTCATTTGGCTGCTGAATTTCTGCACCACCTACATCATTTGCTGGCTGTCCAGTACCCTCATGAGTTGGATCACCAACTGTGGACTGAAACTCCATGGGTAGTAGACCTTCAAACACATCATTTTCAGCCTGATTTGCCTCATAACCAGCCATGGATATTTCTGATTTTTCATCAAAAATCACATCCCGACTGATGAATATCTTCCTGGATAGTGGGTCATATAACCTGTAGCCCTTGCTCTCACGGCTATACCCAACAAAAATGCATTTTGTGGCTTTATCATCAAGCTTCCTCCTTAACTCTTTGGGTATGTGTGCATATGCAAGACACCCAAAGATACGAAAATGCGATACAGAAGGCTTGCGGCCATGCCAAGCCTCAAAAGGAGTAATAGAAACCAATGCCTTTGTGGGACATCGATTCAAAATATGACAAGCACACATTACTGCTTCCACCCAAAAGATATGTGGTAGTCTTTTTGCCTTTAGCATACATCTGGCCATCTCCATGAGTGACCGATTTTTCCTTTCTGCAACCCCATTCTGCTGTGGAGTGTAAGGAGTAGTATACTGATGTTTTATACCTCTACTCCCAAGAAAAGAATTCAGCACATGTGACATATATTCCCCCCCTCGGTCAGAACGGAGAGTCTTCACCTTGCATCCTGACTCTGTCTCAGCAAGTGCTACAAAGGCCAAAAATGCATCATATACCTGTGATTTCTGTGCAAAAGGATAGACCCAGCATATACGAGAGAAGTCATCAATAAATGTTGCAAAATAAAAGCAACCACCTAATGACTTCGTCTGCATGGGACCACAAAGATCACTGTGTATAAGTTGCAACTTTGCAGTTGCTCTTAGAGCCTGATCACGTGGGAAGGAAAACCTGTGCATTTTTCCCAAAATACATCCTTCACAAATGTGATCTGGAGGCTTCTCCATGAGAGGTAGATCTGTAAACATATTATGTCGCTGCATAAGCATAAGACTACCAAAATTTACATGCCCCATGCGAGCATGCCATAACTCCGCATCAACCATAGCTGGAGTAAGAGTGAATGCATGATAAGCAGACTGATCCACTGGCTGAAATGCATCCAACTCATAAAGTCCATGACATAATGTACCAGTAAGCATCAAGGTCAAGGCATTTGCTTTGTCTCTGACCATGCATTTATCATCATCAAAGTGGACTTGCATTCCACAATGTGCTAAAGAAGAAATGGACAACAAATTCTTCTTTATCCCTGGTACATATAAGGCATCCGTAAGGCGGAGAATGGAGCCATCAATGGCTGTAAGCTGAATCTCCCCAATGCCACACACTGGATATGAAGCATTGTTGGCACACTGAACAGTTTTGCCAACAGGGGCAGGGCCAACATGACTAAACAAATCCCTGCGAGATGTGATATGCTTTGAGGCACCACTATCAAAATACCAAGTACATGCATGCTCTGTCAAACTGAGTGCCTGTGAAGACCAAGAGGCATCATAGCTGCATGTAAAAAAACAGTAATCCCTGTCCTCAACAAAAGAAGCAGTCTCTGGAGGAGCTTTAGGAGCATCATTAACAGACATCCCAACTTCCTTTGCCTTCTCTTTGGCAATCCTCTTCCTACATTCCGTGATGTAGTGACCTGGCTTCTTACAGTAATGACATTTGCCCTTCTTCTTGGGCTGTCCATCACTTTTCTTGGTATCCTGTGAAGAACCACCATCACCTGAATTTTGATTTGCACTCTTTGGCTGAGATTTCCCTTTCCCCTTTTGACCTGTAGTAAATGCTTGTTCAGCATTTGTGTTCATATTCATATTCTTCCTCATTTGCTCCTCTTGTAGTAAGAGAGCAACAAGTTCCTGACACTTGAGGGGTTCAACAGCATTCCTCATGCTGAGGTTCAAAGAGGTATGGAAAGCCAAGTAAGATCTTGGCAAAGAGTGCAAGATGGTGGACACAAGCTGTGTCTCAGGAATAATCTCATCCACATTGATGAGTTGCTCTCTCAAATCCTGCAGCTTGTTTAAGTGGCTAGACATATCATCTCCTTCATTCATTTTCTGATTTTCCAGCTCTCTTTTCAAAAATGAGATCCTAGCCTCATTACGAGCAGCATACATCTGCTCCAAAGTCACCCATGCATTCTGTGAAGTGCCAGCTGAACGAATATGAGGTATAATGGACCTCTGAACTGACAATGCAATGAGTGACAAAGCTTGTGCATCCCTGGCATCCCATGTCTTTTGAGCATTTGTTCTCTGAACAGGCAATGGCTGTCCTGGAGCCTGTACCTGTTGTCCTCGTCCACGAGCACCCCCTTGGGGAGGAGTCTCTGGAGCCAATGGACCTGGACGTGGTTCATCACCACTAACAAAATCCCAAAGACCTTTTGCCACAAGCACATTTTTCAGCATAAAACTCCACAAGGAGTAGTTCGTGCCATCCAATTTGTCTTCCTTAGACAAATATGTGAATACATCACTTTGCTGTTGATTTGCCATTATGCTTTACGCACAATGTTGTACCTGTTTACCAAAAAACCCAATAGCAAAAACCCTGATAACAACTGTACTCCACTGAATACAGTTCACCCAAATCTGCCTGCACTCTCAATCCTCTGAATGTGCAGCTCAATGCACCAATGACTGAGTAGAGCAGCAAATGGCGTACACAATGCCAAAATGCCCCAAAAATGCCCAAATTGGCTGCACCCAAACTGTGCTAAAAACCTGTATATTTTTCTTGCTAGAAAATCTGCCTGTTGTGCCTGTATATTTTTCACAGAGAAATATAAGAATGCCCAAAACTCAAAATATGTAATGCTTACCACTTCTGTATTGTGCAGGTACTCAGCAACTCAGTCGAGGTGCTGTACGGAAGCATGTACGAAAGCAGAAGACTAAAACTGCAGTTGAATGTTGACGTTGCAGGTTCTGGTCGACTGTACTGTGCAGGTACGGAGCAGGGTGACCAGTTCCACAGTACTGTCCTGCGCAGGTTTGTACAGAGGCGCAGTCTTCGAAGCAGGTGTCGACTTGCACAGTAGGTGGCGCACAGGTGTACGGGTGAAGGCTGCGCTTGACAGGCTGCAGGTGTCGACTTGCAGGCGAATACCAGCAGGCGGCGATTTGCTGGCTGCGCTTACTGTACGGGGCTGGTACACGTACGCATACAGTACGGGGCTGTTACACGTACGCATACAGTACGGGGCTGGTACACGTACGTAACTGTAGGCGACGCCTGTTGTAGTACCTGATTGAAGGCGACGTGCGACTGGATGTACGGGCAGCTAGTGCGCACGTGTGACTGAAGGCGGCGCAGATGTACGGATGCTGTACGGTGGCAATGTACAGGGCAGAGCAGCTTCAATGCTCTGATACCAATTGAAGACAGGACAGGGTTAGGGTTAGGGTTTACAGAAAGCAAATAGGCGTGGAAAACCAAGCAGAGAGTGAACACGAATGCTGTACTATTCAATGATAGAAAAAGTGAAAATACAAGCCACATGATAGTGACCCCTAAAAGGATAAGTGTTCACATGTCCGGCCATAAATGTGCCGGGTGGACCAAAACACTTATAAACTGCATATAAGTGAAAATGAACTAAACTGGGGGAAAAAACCTCCACTAACTGAAGTAAAAAGTGCCCCAGTAACCTACTGATGATCACTAGCACTCCTCTGGGTGCATACACAGCATAAAACCCAACAGGATCCAAGCCACTCGGTATATTCAAGCCATTGTCTAAGGCATTATTCTAAAACTATGAGCCGCTTATGGCAGTAGCACCAAAGGATGGTTCAAACTGAATTTGAAACTTTCTTAAATAATTTTTCATAGTAATGGCTTGTATACCCCTCATTGTATGTGCCCATTACCTTAGATATAGCCATTATGACTGATGTACCCACTCTCTTAGGTGTGCCCATGGCTTGGAAGTTGGCACTTTCTTTGATGTGCACTGTTGGGGTAAAGGCGTTATGCCCACCCTTATAGTGTGTACAAGCCCATAAGTTATAGTACATAGTACACTTAGTACTTTTAATGTACTAAGTGCACTATGTGTACTAGTGCAATATACATGTGTGATAGGGGAGTCACACACTCATGCTTTTCATGAGTTGACTTATCCCCACAACTCTCTCTCTCTCTCTCCCTTGCTTCTCTGTGTATGTCTCCCATGAATGAACTCTAAACCTTAATTGCAGTTTCTCCCCATCAACTGGTATCAGAGCCTACACTTCCAACTGGTGGTGTCGAATTTGCTGTAGAGGAGAAGAAGGTTCAAGCGTTGATTTTTTCTCTCTCTGTGTGAGTGTTGAACGTAGGAAAGCGTAGCTCTCTGCAACTTTCGCAGGCTGCAGCTGAAGACAGTCGACCAAGTGTTGACGTGGCAGAGCTACACGTAGCACACTACAAGCGGGCATCACACCACAGGCGGGCGTCAACGATAGGCGGATACACGCAGGCGAACAGGTGCGCAAGCGTGTAGCGCTGGGCGTCGACTGGTGCTAAGCGAAGGCAGCGCCTGGCCATTAGCGAAGGTTGGGCGACACCGGCTACCTTCGGCATCAATAGCAGCGCTAATCGTGTAGCGCTGCTAGGCCAAAACGGGCAAAGGCAGCATAGCGAGGATGTCAGCTCTACACAGCGCCAGGCGTTGAGCGAAGGCTGCTGGGCATATGTCGTCGGCTGCTGTGCGCATGCTGACACTTTGTACATGCTCTGCCGCTACTGATGCTCGACGTCGAACTGCTGCTGCTGGTCGTCAACGCCTCCCGTATACTTGCTGCGCAGCCAATCTTCTAGCAGGCGACTTGGCGACTCTCCTCCAAGCAGCAACTGGGTTGAGAGAGCAGCAGCAACTGCATAAGCATCAACATCAGCAAAACCCCCTCCTGCAACAGAAATCAACCTGCAAATCAGAGAAATTCTGAAATTTCAGAGGTATTCTGCTTCAAATTTTTTTTTGGGATTTGCAATTGAGCAAATACAGTAATCAATTGAGCAGGTACAGGTGCCCAATTGCTCAATTTTGAGCAAAATTGGCAAAATCAGGTGACATTGGTCACAATCAGGATCAATTTGCAGGAAATTGGTCAAATCAGGATCAATTTGCAGGAAATTGGATGTCGAAATTTGGGGCTTTTGATGTAATTGTGCAATTAAGCACTCATACATGCTGTATGATGTGAAAAATCGCACATTTGGGCAAAATCGCAGCAAATTGCAGTGCAAATCAAGGGGCTTTTGTGCCGATTGAGTTGATTTGCATGCAGGCAATCGCATTTGATGCTGTGGATAATGTGCTGATGCCTTACAAGCACTCAATGTGCCTGTAAATCAAGGGGCTTTCATGTATTTGATGTATATGTGGCCAGGGGGAAGCATCGCAAACACTCTGGATGCCTTCATGTGCGTCAATGTACCATGTATGATCAGAAATTGAACTCAAATCAAGGGGCTTTTCAAGTTTGTATGCTTGTTGAGCTTGGCAAAGCAGCAGGCAAGACATTTATGCCTTGAATCCTCAGAAATCAGCTTGCAGTCAAGGGGCTTTTGCCCAATTTCTGTTCGGGACTGTTTTATGCAGTGTTCGTGACTGTAAAAATCTGATTTTCACTCATTTGGACAGCCAGGAGAGCATTTATTGCTATTGTACCTACTGGTACAGATTTGGCACAGCTTTGTGCATGTTTTGGCATGGCTGTACACTGTTTTGAGTGATCAAAAGGTTCAAATTCAGCTGCTGAAATTGCCGGTACAGGTTTGGTACATCATTGGTGAGCGCTTAGTACTGCTATACAGTACTTTGGAAGGGCAAAAGAGCACATTTAAGGTGCTGTCCAAAATCTGCAACAACCAGATTTTGGTGTTTTCATCACAAAAAGTGGGAGAAAAGTTGCATTCTTGCTTCCGCAGTGGGAGATAAAGCTTGGGAGAACATTTGTAAGCACTTTGTGTGCTTTGGGTGCAGTGTTTGCACATCTTTTGGTGCAGTGTTTGCACATTTGCAGGGAGTCAGGCATTAAAGGTTGCATATTGCAATGGCAACCACAGGTGAGAGCTCTTCATTGCTTCACATCAAGAAGCTTGAAGGCTCGCAGAATTATGACATTTGGCAAACCCAGTGCTACAATGTGTTGCTCCAGAAAAAGCAGCACAAGCCTATCAAAGAAAGGGGTGTGATGCCCGCTTCTCTTACAGCTGAAGAGTGGGAAGATATGGATGAGCTGGCAAGATCTACTATCATGTTGTCTGTGTCAGACTCATTACTTTTCAGCATTCGTGAAGAGAAGACAGCTTGGGGAATGTGGCAGAGATTGCAGGACTTGTATGCCCAACAAAGTGCCTCAAGCAAAGTGTATTGGTTGAAGAAGCTCATAGGTCTTCAGATGAAGGAAGGGGCGTCTATGACAGCCCATCTCAATGAGTTTAATGGTGTTGTCAGCCAGGTTATTAATCAAAAGTTGGCCATGGATGATGAGTTCAAAGCCACTTTTTTGTTATGCACTTTGCCAGAGAGTTGGGACACATTCAGGACAGCCACTAGCAATTCGAATGCTATGCTGTCATATGCAGATGTTGAGGGTGCTCTTCTTCAAGAAGAGATGAACAGGAAAAACAACTCTGTTGGCAAGTCTAATGCAATGAATGCACGTGGGAGATCCCAGCAAAGGGGGAAAAGCCAAGAAAGGGGAAGGAGCAAGTCTCGCTCCAAAAAGGATTTGGAATGCCATTATTGTGGCAAGAAGGGACACATTAAAAAGCAATGCTACAAATGGAAAAATGATCAAAAGGAAAAGGGAAAAGGCAAAGACAAAGAGAAGGATGAAGCCAAAGATGTAAAGCCAAAGGGCAAAAGTGGAGTCAAGATCGAAGAAATCAATGTGTCACATGCAGGTGGCAGTGAGGATGAGGTCCTCTTTACTTCTTCACTTGATGCCCATTCACTTCTTACAGGTGGTCATGGTATGCACTCATGGATCATTGATTCAGGTGCCTCCTTTCATGTCACAGGTTGCAGAGACTTGTTTGTCAGGTATACTGCTGGCAATGAAGGAGTGGTTTATTTGGGTGATAACCATGCATGCAAAATTCTTGGCAGAGGTGATGTGAGGCTTGTATTTTCAGATGGCTCACAGCTTATGCTCCATGATGTCAGGCATGTGCCTGAGATCAAGAAGAATCTGCTTTCTACTGGACAGCTTGATGATGCTGATTATGTTACCACATTTGGTAGTGGAAAGTGGAAGATTAGTAAGGGCTCACTGGTTGTTGCCAGAGGCTCTAAGGTGGACACTCTTTATTTCATGCATGCAGGTGTTTGTCACCATGCTAATGTAAATGCAACCGAGCTGCCGGAAATTTCTATGTGGCATAGCCGGTTGGGACACATGAGTGTCAAGGGAATGGAGCAATTGTCTCGTTTGGGTTACTTGCCTTCTCTAAAGTTTTCAAGTTTTCAGTTTTGTGAGCATTGTATATATGGTAGGCAACTACAGTGCCCCCACAAGAAAGCTCTTGGACAGAAAGATGCTCAGTTAGAACTTGTGCATACAGATGTATGTGAGATGCCTCAGCTTTCTTTGGGAGGGGCAAAATACTTTGTGTCTTTTATAGATGATGCCACACGCAAGGTGTGGGTCTATCCTCTTCGTTTGAAGAGCGATACATTCTCAGTGTTTGAGAAGTTTGTTGCTCTTGTTGAGAATCAAACTGGCAAAACACTGAAGGCTTTGCGTTCCGACAACGGTGGAGAGTATATGTCCAAACAGTTTCAGGACTTTTGTGATGCTAAAGGCATCAAGAGGGAGCTCTCTACTCCTTATGATCCTCCACAAAACGGGACAGCAGAGAGGATGAACAGGACCATTCAGGAGAAGGTCCGTTCTATGTTGTCACATGCTGCATTACCTCATGGTTTTTGGGCTGAAGCTGTTATGACAGCCGTACACCTTATAAACAGGTCACCTAACACGAGGCTTGGTGGAAAAGTGCCAGAAGAAGTATGGACAGGGAAGCCTCCGTCATACAAGCACTTAAGAGTGTTTGGTTGCGTTGCGTACGTGCACATACGCAGGGAAATGCGCACCAAACTTGATCCTAAGTCTCACAAATGCATATTCCTAGGATATGGTGACAGAGGTGAAATGGGGTATAGACTATGGGATCCCATGAATAGAAAGATCATACGCAGCAATGATGTCATTTTTGATGAAACATGCATGTATAAAGAGCCTGCAAGGCAACAGGAGCCTGGCAGAGTCATCTTTGATGATGATGGACATCATGGACAACAACAAAGGGCTGTAAATCAGCCATTACAGCAGGGAAACCAGCCCTTAAATGGTGCTGAAAATGGTCCAAATGGACAGCCAGAGATGGCAGAAGATATCCCTATGGATATACCACAGTTAGAGGATATACCGGGCATGATTTTTCAGCCTTATGGCATGGAACAGGAGCCACCAATGGGTGATATGCAGGCTGGACAGCAACCTGCAAATGATGGTCATTGGGTACGGAGGTCCACTAGACCCTCTAGAGCCCCTGACAGGTTTGTTCCAGGGGTTGACTACTTGATGCTAACTGACTGTGGGGAGCCCTCATGTTACAAAGAGGCTTTACAGAGGGCAGACAAAGCTCTATGGGAGCGTGCCATGAAGTCAGAGATGGATTCTCTGCATAAAAATGGAACATGGAAGTTGGTGCCTTTGCCTGCAGGCAAGAAGGTTTTGCCATGCAAGTGGGTATACAGGCTCAAAGTTGCATCAGATGCTAAGCCAAGATACAAAGCCAGGTTAGTGGCTAAGGGCTTCAAGCAGGAATATGGTGTGGACTTTGATGAGATCTTCTCTCCAGTGGTCAAAATGACCACACTTAGAGCTGTGTTGGCTTTGGTTGCGCATGATGATCTGGACTTGATTCAGATGGATGTGAAGACTGCTTTTCTTCACGGTGATCTCCATGAGGAGATATATATGCAGCAGCCAGAGGGTTATGCAGAGAGTGGAAAGGAGAAGCTTGTATGCAAGCTGAAAAAGAGTCTTTATGGGCTCAAACAGGCACCAAGAGAATGGTATCATAAATTTGATACATTCATGAAATCTCAGAAATTCAGGAGAAGTGATATAGATCACTGCTTGTACACCAAAAAAGCTTTGGATGGCAGTCTATTGATTCTCATTTTGTATGTTGATGATATGTTGATTGCCGGGAAATCTCGTAAAGAGATGGATGCTTTAAAGCAGAGGCTGCATCAAACCTTTGATATGAAGGATTTGGGTGATGCAAATCACATCTTGGGTATGCGGATACTTCGGGACAGAAATCAGCATGTGTTGTATTTGTCTCAGAAGGAATACATTGGCAAAGTCTTGCAGAGGTTCAATATGGACGGGGGGAAGAAAGCTAGTACTCCTTTGCCTCCATATGTGAAACTCAGTGCTATGGACAGCCCACAGTCAGATACAGACAGGGCTGATATGGCCAAGATTCCGTATGCTTCAGCTTGTGGCAGTCTCATGTATGCCATGGTTGCTACTAGGCCGGACATTGCATTTGCAGTGGGAGTGGTTTCTAGATACATGGCCAACCCTGGCAAGAAGCATTGGGAAGCAGTGAAAGGTGTCATGAGATACCTGAAGGGCACACAGGATTTGTGCATTTGCTTTGGCAAACAGGATGCATTAGTGCATGGTTACACGGATTCGGATTATGCCGGTCATCCAGATAACCGGAAGTCTACTACCGGTTATGTATTTACATTCACAGGAGGTGCTGTGTCATGGATATCCAGGATGCAGAAGTGCACTGCCTTATCTACTACAGAGGCCGAGTATATTGCAGCCACAGAGGCTTGCAAGGAGGCATTATGGCTATCTCGGTTAGTGGTTGATTTGGGCTATACAGGGGATATTCCATTGTTGCATTGTGACAGTCAGAGTGCCATTCAGTTGGCAAAGAACCCTGTTTTTCATGCAAAGACGAAGCATGTGGATGTGAAGTATCACTTCATAAGAGAGGTGATAGAGAACAAGCAAATTCAGCTTGTTAAGATTCATACAGATGACAACCCGGCTGATCTATTGACGAAGAGTTTGCCTCCGGAGCGGTTTGCTCATTGCAGACACTTGATGGGCATTGGATGAGGCCATTTTCAGCCTTGATATGGCCTTGTATATTATCATGTACATGCTGATTTTTTCTTTTCCTTTACTTAAGGGCACTTTGCCTTTAAGTGGGAGGTTGTTGGGGTAAAGGCGTTATGCCCACCCTTATAGTGTGTACAAGCCCATAAGTTATAGTACATAGTACACTTAGTACTTTTAATGTACTAAGTGCACTATGTGTACTAGTGCAATATACATGTGTGATAGGGGAGTCACACACTCATGCTTTTCATGAGTTGACTTATCCCCACAACTCTCTCTCTCTCTCTCCCTTGCTTCTCTGTGTATGTCTCCCATGAATGAACTCTAAACCTTAATTGCAGTTTCTCCCCATCAGTGCACAATGATTTGAATAAACCCATTGGCTTATATGCCATTAATTTTGAGTTACTCACATTGTTTCATTAGTAATGGCTTAGATACCCCTCATTGTATGTGTCCATTAACTTAGATACATACATTATGTCTGATGTACCCACTCTCTTAGGTGTGTCCCATGGCATGGAGGTGCCCAATGGCCAATGTGATGGGAAGCTAGTATACATGAAAATTAAGAACTATGTTAAGAAAGTTAATATATTGGTATCCGAGCCAATGCGTATATTCAAGCAATTGTCATGCATACTAGCATCCATCTATGTATCCATCTAGCATGCAAGCAAGTGACTGTGAAACAAGAGCAACCGACAACAAGAGACTGCAGGAGAGATGGTGGCAATGAAGGATCTTTAACTTGTCATTAATCCATATGGTTTAAGTAGCATCGCACGAATGTCTTCAAGCAGACTCATCCTGAAAGTTTCAAACTGTTGTTGATCTATAGCCAGCAAAATTTTTCGTGCTTCAAGAAAGTCTGAAGCATACATGACTTCCAACATAAAATGCAAAGTGTGCCAGCCACACAAGCACGTACCCCCTTGCTGCAATACACGGGGCCTCTGCCATTTCTGTTTTGCCAACTTTTTGGTGTTTGGATGGCTCTTGAAGTAGCCATTCACATGTTGCTTGAGCATTGTTTGTCTTCTCTTATCTGTAAGAGAGTCAAGATGAAACACTTGATGCTTCTTCTTACTCAAAAATTTAGCCCGTTCTTTCGTTTTTAGCAAACAAAGCGGCTCCTCCTTCGCCAGCAAAACCAATGACCAGTGATTGTCATAAACAATAGGCATGCAAACCAGAATCATACGTTCATACCCCTGTGGCATTTGATGAGTCCATGCCTTGACAAAGATATCATTTGCCCCACAAAACACAAGCGGATCAATAATAACCAAATCAGAATCACTGAGCTTTCCTCTCATCCAGCAAGCAGCTCTGAGTAGCATGTCAAAGCATGCTATGTTCATCATGGTTTGCCTTTCAAGAAGCATGGACACGAAAGAGGGTTGAAACTCTAATGTTTTCCTTTCAACCTTTTCATATATACACTCCTCTTCTTTATTCTTGCTTTTCTTTCTACCTTTTGCTTGCTTTTTGGATATGACTTGCAAGTCATTTATGTGTAATGACCTTTCTTGCAGGAGGATAAGCCTTAAAGCCGTCTCCACATCCTCATTTGCAGCCATACGAATTTGTTCAACAGTAAGATCTGGATCTACAGTAGCATTAGCAAGCATGGACTCTTGCTCGGACGTAAGACATGAAAGTGGACCCTGATTTTTGAGACTTTGGGCTGGCTCTGGCATGTGTGCCCACTGCCTCCCCAACCTGGGCAGCATCAGGCTCTGCCTCCCCAACCACAACAGCAGGCTCTGCCTCTCCAACCACATCTACCACATCTTGCATAACTGCAAACTCCGGCACAACAAACACACGGGCAGCATCTTGCATAGGCTCTTCCTGCCCAACCACATGGGCAGCCTCTGCCTCCCCAACCACATAGGCAGCCTCTGCCTCCCCAACCTGGGCAACATCATGCACATGGGCAGCAGGCTCTGCCTCCCCAACCACATGGGCAGCCTCTGCCTCCCCAACCTGGGCAACATCTTGCACATGGGCAGCAGCCTCTGCCTCCCCAACCACATGGGCAGCCTCTGCCTCCCCAACCTGGGCAACATCTTGCACATGGGCAGCAGCCTCTGCCTCCCCAACCTAGGCAACATCTTGCATATACGCAGCAGGCTCTGCCTCCCCAACCACATCTACCACATCTTGCACAACTGCAAACTCCGGCACAACCACATGGGCAGCATCTTGCATAGGCTCTGCCTCCCCAACCAAGGCAACAACTTGCATAGGCTCTGCCTCCCTAACCTTGGGAGCAGGCTCTGCCTCCCCAACCTGGGCAACCTCATCTTGCACAACCGCATGGGCAGTTTGTACATGCGCAACCTCATCTGGCACATGGGCAGTTTGTACATGACCAGCGTCTGCCAGGCATTCAGCCTCCACTGGACCTCTGGCTGGCTCTTCCCTCTCGCCGTCCTTGCGAAAGTATTTTTGCACATAAAGAGGCATGTTTTTGTCAAGAAAAGCTTCCACTCTCTTGCCCAAATCATTAGATTCAATGCTTTCTAAGCAACATCTCTTCATGTGCAAGCATTCTGCCTGCAATTCCCGGCACGCTATCTCCAACTTTTCACACCGGGAGTGCATGTCATCCCATTTTTGGGACCAAGAGTTGACATCATCTACACCATGCTTTCTCTTTTGAGAAGCATAACCACGTCTGCGTACATAATGATGCGTGTCGTATGTCCCAACATGGCCTACATTTTTCTTTTCCCGCCCCACATCAGTCACCACTTCATCCCTTTCATGCACTACATCATCATGCACTACATCCGTCTCATGAAACAAGAGGCTACTCTCATAGAATGGCTTGTAGCTTTCTATGAGAGCATTATCCAGCTTGACGCTTGTTTTCTGTGTTGGATAGAAGAGTGTCCATTCATGTTTGCTACGCATATGCGTGTTCAGGGCATTGACATTATAGAAACTGACCGGTTTCCCCTTTATCCTACAGTTAAACCGGCATCTAAACATGCCCTTCCCAAGCTCTCTATCAGTCCTTAACACCCTGTGCAGCTCATAAGCCCTTGCTTTCTCCAAGCTCGTTGCCATGATGTACCTGTTTACCTGTATGCTGTACCCTGTTTGCGCGGGTACACCCTGTTGGCGCGCGTATACCCTGTGAAACTCAAACAAAACGGTCTCATTTCGAAAAGGTTCCTAGTGTTAAAAAAAAAATTTTGGGGGGGGGGGGAATGCGTAAAAGTACTTGCACCCATCATTATATGAAGGGGGTGCTTCTACAAGGGCACTAGATGAAGGTATAAACCAACCTTCTATGGTATATCCTCTAGCCAAGCAAGCCATGCAAGCCAAACACAACATCTCTAGTGATGATTCTCTCTCATTGAAGGTAGTCCCAAGATGTAGAACACATTAAGAACCACAGGATCTAACTATAGTTCATATGTCATCCAATTTTAGTAGATACACTAGAGTGCAAACAGAGGTCAGGTATGTCCCCTATCACATGGAGCCTGAGATAGAGTTGCACTACACATGCCACTGCCAAGTTTACTATGAGGTACGAGGCCGCTTTCATCACCTAATCAAAGAGGGCTTTGGACCACTCTCTAGAGTCACATGCCCTCTTCCACTATAGTCGTAACCAATTCAGTATCAGCAAAGACTAAACACATACATCTCCCCCTCTTTTCTTTCTCCATACAACACCACCCATAGGTAGATGGAATAACAAAAAACGATTATAAGAGGTTCTCGAACAGTATGCACACTTAAGATCCCATTAGCTAGTGATTATACACACCAACATGTATGCGATCCCCCATGGGGCACGTTACATCCATCCTTCAGCCTAAACAGGCAAGACCACTACGATTATATGCATCTCAGTAGAACGTCAATGAGTCCTACTTGATTCATAGCAAGGACGAAGCCATAGACCTTGTCCTGGTTGAAGTAAAGCACACAAAATTGCTACGCAAAAGGCCAGCACCAGCACCCCACGTACAAGATGACCAGCTCACATAAACTTCAGATTGCAATCGTCACGGGCCGGAGGTGATATCCATTGCCCAAGCTGCCAGCCTGTCATCTTTGCAGGGTAGACACATCCTCAAGCAGAGGATCCTTCTCTAGTATCATGCTAGACGCGATGCTAGGCAAAAGCCTTGCAGTGCAGGGATCTGTTGATGCATGCTCCCCTGTTGCACGTTCTCGTGACGGAGACTTGTTCATAGAGGGAAAATGGATTATGATCTACTTGATGGAGGTGTTTTTGGTGTTGTCTTTGATGGGGTTGGGTGCAAACAATAGGCTTATCCCACATAACAAGCCTTGTGTGTCAAAAAATTCACTTAAACCAATGTGTGGAGCACTTATTAGCAGCACGAGATACGGCCTTCCCGCCTATGACCTCTAATGAATAGTTTTCAGGGAACAGTATGAGACCTTTGAGAACTAGAGCCTAAACATTCATAGGCTAACTTGTGATCTAGTGAGTGAAAATTTTGGCCTGCCCAAAGGGCAAAGGCTTATAGTTTAGTACCCTTTTTGTCTGGCTAAAAATCAATGAAACAATGTGAGTAGCTCAAAGTTAATGGCATACAAGCCAACGGGTTTATTCAAGCCAATATATTACATTGGCTATTGGACACCTCCAAGCCATGGGCAACAGACCTAAGAGAGTGGGTACATGCAGGATATTGGTCACACGCAAGCAGGTGGGTACATCAGCTTGTACACACATTATCTTAGATGTAGTCATTTTATTCAATGTACCCATTGGCTTGAAGATTCTTGGTTAGAAGCAAAATCTCTGATATTACATTACCATTGGCTTGTATGCCATTAAGTGTGAGTTACTCACATTGATTCATTAGTAATGGCTTGTATACCCCTCATTGTATGTGCCCATTACCTTAGATATATCCATTACGTCTAGTGTACCCACTCTCTTAGGTGTGTCCCATGGCTTGGAAGTGCCCAATGGCCAATGTGATGGGAAGCTCGTATACATGACAATCCAGGACTATGTTAAGAAAATTAATATATTGGTATCCAAGCCAATGCGTATATTCAAGCAATTGGCAACACACAAGTATGTCCACTAAATTATCTTAAATGTACCCATCGTTTTCAATGTGGCCTATGTATCCATTGGCTTGGAGATTCTTGGTTGAGATTTTTCCCTAATGCCTTTTCCCGCTAGGCCACCTAGGAGTAAGTGACCCAAGGCGCCCAAAACATAGTTACAAGGCTTTTCTCTATGGTTTAGCTAACTGACCAAGATCCTCTTGTTTGTCCCTCGAAGCCCAATATTTGGGAGCGTCTTTAGGACGTTTCCCTCATCCAATGATGGGATTTACGGTGCCCATTACATAAGTATGCGGACATAGTTGTCGTAGGAATGTGTTAACCAATATATGGTTAACATACTCCCCTTACTAAAGTCGATCGCGCCCTCGTGATCGGTGAGAGGAGTTGTCGAGACACGTGGGGAAGTGTCGCACTTGGTTAATTCTCATGTCTCTCCGGAAAAATGAGAGGGTGGGGGATTTAGTAAGATGAAAAGAAGTTAGTGGAGTGCTGGCAGTATCCATCTAGACTGATGGGCTCTTATGAGTTTGATTTTTTGTGTACTCTTTATTTTGTTTTTGGTGTTTTTTTTTTGTCGCCTTGGTGGCGGGACATCCTCATTGGAGAAGTTAAGAGTACTTGAATGAGTAGACTAGCATGAAATACTGAATGGCCAATATCCAACGACGACCCATCCCTGGACAAGGGCTCACACTGAATAAGCCTAGTGTCCCACCTCAGGGCCTTGCACTTGTTGGTAAAGCATGTCCAAAAAGCAACTCCAAGTGCGGTGATGCACATGACAGATAATCATTGCTAGGTATGCACAGGCCAAACATTGAGGGTGTCTCATGGACTTTCTATGCATCCCATCTTTTCCAACACATTATGCCATAAGTGACTAAAAGAAAAGTAAAATTTTTGAAATGTACTGCAAAAATCACGTCCCATACTTTGGTTTTATCTCCAATTCGATACCATCAAATGATGTTTTCAACTCCAACACCTTCTTGGCATCATCTTCAGAACAAAGCTCCACAACAGCAAAGCCACAAAAGACTCTCCCTACAGGGTGGCGAGGTAAACGCACGCTGTTTACCTGCAATAACGCAAAGCAAATATATTACGTGGGAGTGATTTACTTTTAATAGACAAAGCTGCATTGCAGACAAAAATAAGGCTAGCTACAGAACATATCTTGCCCGTGGGACAGGCAGGGAGTTGGACAGGTCTAGTTTCCAGTTCAAAAAAAAGCCAGAGATGATGTCATCATACATATTACAATGTATCTCACCTTCGCATGCTGAGAAAAGAACGTTTCAACTTCTTCCATTGTCATTGTCCAACGAAGAGGACCTGCTGCAATACTTCTAGCATCTACTGCAGCCTGGACTTCATCAAGCTTCAATAGGGGAGCAATTCGGCCAACTTTCTGACCTACAAACCACAAAAATCCAAAGACCGGACAGCAGCCTAAGAAAATCAATCATGTTTTAATGCCACATGAAATGACACTCATGGTGGTTACACCTGTATTTATGGGATTCCCTTTAGCATTTCTCAACAAATTGGCCTTTTCTAGTAACACACCCATGCTTGGAAGGATTCCATATGAACAGGTGACATAGCAGAAGGAATATTAAGAAGAAATCCCCATGGCAATAAAATCATGTTACCATCATCAGAAACTGTTAAAAAAGTCGATTTTCGAAGCACTTCAGCAACAGCAGCAGTCGTCTCTGCAGGGACGTTGTCAGGACCACCCTCTTTTAATTTGAGATGGTTTCTCATCCGCCCAAAAGAGCATATCAGGGGAAGGCTTACCACTGACAGTGTTAAGGATTCACACAGAGCAATTTCATGTGTTTCAGTATAGACCAACTTCAATAGTAATCTAAAAGGATACAACCACCCTCAGTCCCTTCAACACACTGCCGCAAAAATTTATCGCCTGGTAGATTGCTGTCACTGAAGTAGAACTCCACCTATAGAAACGAAAAATGACTCCCTCTCTCTCTCTCCCTCTCTCTCTCTCTCTCTCTCTCTCTCTCTCTCCCGTTTAAACAGGCTGTGGGCTTTCTTACACAGCCTTTTGGTCAGACCTAAAAATACTTGAGAAACAAGGCTGTGTACACACAGAAAATCAAGCTCACAGAATCACCATGTATGGGATACAGCATGAAAGAAAGATAAAAGACAGCCAAAAAATCACCCCTCCCAAAATATGTGAGTTCAAACCCTGACACTCGTGGTGCTTGCCCACGTCTCCACCCCAACAAAAAGATGAGCAATGGTTTTTTAGAGAGACAGCAAAAAATCAATCTCTCTCTCTCTCTCTCTCACACACACACACACACACACAAAACACGCAGACGCACTCTCTCTTATCAGCACCAACACTCTCTCTCTCTCTCTCTCTCTCTCTCTCTCTCTCACACACACACACACACACAAACACGTATCATAACAGCAGAAACAAAAAAGATGCATAACTGACCTGGCGAAGGACTTGAGCAGAGGTTTTCTCGTCCAAAGAAGTCCCCATGGAGCTTTGCTTGTAGCACAGGCAAACGCTGCCGCACAGGAGAACCCTTAGATGCAGCGTAAACCCTTAAAACCACAGTCAGATTCTCGCAATTTATGTTTCACACTAGCCGGACAAGCAAGGAAGCACATGTTTATTAGAGCTTTTGCCTTAAAT
Organism: Cibotium barometz; assembly: GCF_041138505.1. Taxonomy (NCBI): domain Eukaryota; kingdom Viridiplantae; phylum Streptophyta; class Polypodiopsida; order Cyatheales; family Cibotiaceae; genus Cibotium; species Cibotium barometz. The sequence continues at coordinate 28,213,428 of NC_141080.1, read as the reverse complement.
GTTTCTCAACCTTTTTTCCTCCCTATGCCCTAACTGGTTAACCAATTAACTTCTAATTTTTAATATATATATATATATATACAACTAAAATGCATTAAAAATTTCTTCTTTTAAATTAAAATATTATTCATAAGTGAAAATGAGAGTATTGCAAGTCCATTACATATAGTTTTGTAGATTTTTTTAACTACATACTAACATGTAATCTTGGTGGGCTAATATAAAGGAGAGAATTTGTGTAATGAGGGAACCCGCTGCTAGCAACAAGGAAACATTCTCTATATTTATTAAAAGATCCTCGCCTTTTTGCACTTTCTTTGTTCAGAAATGGTATTGTTCACATGTCCAATTCTAGATTTATGGAGATTGAGATTGCACTTCTATTGTGCAGTCTCAAAATGCACAATAGAATTGTTCAAAAGTGGTATTGTCCACATGCCCAATTCTAGATTTAAGGAATTTGAGATTGCACTTCTTTTGTGCATTCTCGAAATGCCATGTGGTGCAAGCATTGTAACTTGGGTAGAAATGTCCTTATAGTTTTCTCGCTTGTTAAGGAGCCTAACTATTCTCCCATCTAGGTTAGGTAAACACCTCTAAGCATATATCCTTGTTTTGGAAATAAACGAAATGAAGGCATAATAAAACCTCTTCTCTGGTTCCCAAATTGGGTGGTGATGGTGATATTATTGGTTTTAGCAAGTTGCTTGAGAGTCTTCACATACACACACAATGCTTCATATTGAATTAAGTGTAAGGATACTATTATGGAAAATTCATCTACATAGATAATTATGGAAGTAAACATGAGTGTAGCCGAGTTTGAATATATTTAGAAGGGATTTACATCTTGATTAAGCACCATTGGTACAATGTGTGACAAGCTCAAGGTTGTTGGATTGGGTAGTGGCAAAGCTTGCTTGTCAGTTTTGGAATGGAAACAAGTGTTGTTTGTTGATCTAAATGTTGAATAGCTTGTCTCTTGCAACTCAACGAATAGATGTAAACAAGACAAGGCCTCTAGACTCTACTCGTTCTTAAACAATCATTGGGGGCTAGCGAAACCAAGGCAACACAGGTTAATTTATGTCCACGTGGTTATGGGCATGTCCAAACTTAAGAAAGGCTAACTCAAGAAAGTATAGGGGGTTGTCACCGAGGGAGTTTGGTGTAGAGAGCTTTAGAGGGATCTTTACTTGGCTACCCTCCCTCTCTACTTTAAACACTCTCTCTCTAATTCTCCCCACCACCTCCCAGCCCCCAGCCCCGCTCCTCCCCTCTAACCTAGCTCCTCTCTCTCTCTCTCTCTCTCTCTCTCTCTCTCTCTCTCTACTTTGAACACTCTCTCTCTATCTCTCCCCACCACCTCCCACCCTCTCTCTCTCTCTCTCTCTCTAAGATCATGACTTGATCATAAACAATTGTTAAACCCAATCTGTTGAATATTTGTAAACAATCTGTTCATTGAATTACAATGACATCTTCATTTGAGACACCCTTTACAATGTCATCTTCTAAATCAATACAAACTATGTTCATACCTAATTTTTACGCTACCATAGCACAATCTCCACATCCTGCATAAAGCTCTACAATCACTTGCCCTATGGTGCTTCAAGAGACTATCCCAAAACTAATATCCACTTTGACATCCACCTACAAAGAAAACATTTCTCTAAATTCCACGTAATATGCAACACCAATAATTTGGAGTACTCATATGTTTATGATATGCAACACCAATAATTTGGAGTACTCATATGTTTATGCCTTACCTCACCATGCAATCCCATTTGGGCATCCCCAGTGCATACTGGCACAAGGATCAATGATATAATCAGGTGAAAATTTATGCATGGTTTATTCTAACTATGCTCAAGAACGTAGCAACGGACGAGGGTATGTGTCTGCACAAGGATCAATGATATAATCAGGTGAAAATTTATGCATGGTTTATTCTAACTATGCTCAAGAACGTAGCAACGGACGAGGGTATGTGTCTGCACAAGAGTATCAGAAGATTTATTATAATAGAAAGTGTTATTCAATGGCAACCTTTTATGAGAATCATAAGCACCTCTATGGTTAGTGTTGCTCACCTCATGTCCAAACGCTTTTCCAATCTTCGTCGTAAACTGCACATTTAACAGGGTGTCTAATACGAAGCCATATTGCTCGGCCTTGCCTATCATGATTTTCACTTGATACATTGTACCAATGATAATACGGAAGCCATTGTTATCAAGGATGTCTCACAAATCTTGAGCAATAAAGGCTCGTCTCCATCTACGTGAGATTGACGTGAAAACATGACAATACGGGAGGGATTGTTATCAAGGATGTCTCACAAATCTTGAGCAATAAAGGCTCATCTCCATCTACGTGACATTGATGTGAAAACATGAGAATTTGTGCCCAACGTAAACAGAGTAACGTAAGGTTTTGTTGTTAAAAATTTCCTCTTGATCACTCACATGTATAGAGATTCCATGGTGGGATAACATCATCGAGGAAGCTCATGTGGGCAACCTCACTATAATATAATCACATCTTGTGCTTGTATTGATACCTTTAATATTGAAGGTTCAGTTTGCCTCTTTCACACTTTGTAACATATCTTAAAGACATGCTAACTCCTCTGGACTCTCTTGGTTTTGAATTGCACGCCCTATCTTGGTAGGATCCCTTGCAAATGTTCTCACCTTCGCAAAAGTATGTATTGTTGCACCATGTTGAGAAGAGTTTGTTAAGAACAATACAAAAGATACACATTGATTGTCATTACACATGTGATGCAAAATTGATTAATATACTTGTGATGAGCGACGAGGTTTCCACAATAGTAGAGGAACTTGATTGTAAGTACATTATACATAGGCAGTGATGTGTGTGAACACACTTAGGACCGCCGGGGCACTTTTTCCCTCTTTAGGAGGTTTTTTCCCCCGACTTGTATATACGCCCATTATTCTAGGGCTAACTTATCTTTTGTACATTGACACAATCTAATACACTTTGTATTGTGTGCATTCTAGCTTCTTCTTCTCCAAGCTTTGTGTGCTTTCCTGCAACCCTAATTCCAACAATTGGTATCAAAGCAGGCATCGGCTTTCAGGGCTACACCGCCAGCACCCTCCGACTCACGTTCTCCGATTGAGGTGAGCTTTCATGAGCGCTTGCAGGTCCCTATACTCTGCAAATAGCCCATAGGACTTTGCGTTCTCAGAAATTGCATCTGAGGTCGTTTCGGGCTCCGTTTTTGCATTTCAAGTTCTGCACAGGTGTTCGTCATTTTTCGTAGAAATTTCGATAATGCAGTTTTTTGCAGAACAGGCATACGTATTCTATTGTGGACCGTGCTACATAGCACAAGTTGTTTTCTGTTCAGTCTTTGCTTCATTACAGGTAGCTTTTGCATCAGTTTCAGTCAGTGGCCATGGCTGATAACAGCAATGATGTATTTCGCATGTTATCTCTGCTGATGACAAATTGGATGGAGATAGCAACTACCCACTTTGGGCATACATGATGCATCATGTTTTGGTTGCAAAAGGAGTGTGGAACATTGTGCAGGGTGTTCTGTGGATGTAGGATCTGTTGAGGATGTTGCAGGTTCTAGCAGCTCTACTGTTGCTGCTGTTTTACCCACTGTTGAACAAGCTCGTTGGGATGGTAAAGATACGCAAGCTCATGCCACTTTCTGTCAAACATAACATCACCCCACATATTCTTTCAGCTAAAACAGCAAAACAGGCTTGGGATATTCTAGCTGGTTTGTATGCAGGTCGTAACGAGGCAAAAATCTCTTACCTGCGTAAAGAGCTAGAATCGAAGATTATGCAGGAAGATGATGACATGAATGTTTTTCTTGCTGAGATTAAAGATCTCAAGGAACAGTTGATTTCTACAGGTGAGATTATTCATGATCATTCTCTTGTGCAGACTGTTCTTGATGCTTTACCTGAGTCATATCAGACTTTTACTTCCACGTGGAGACTTGTTATTGAGGACAGACTTGATGTTGTCAAGTATGATAATTTAGTCAACAAGCTCTTGCAAGAAGCGCAGTCCAGGCAAAATAGGGCTAGGCAGCGTGCAGTTGATCAAGCATTTGCTCCTGCCCAGTAGAGAAGAAGTGGTAAGGCAGCCCCTTCCACTGTTTCTTCTCCTATTAGTAGGTCTGCAACTTCTTCTCCTTCCACAGGTAGCAACAATAAATCCGAGAAGGCTCTTGATAAAGGCAAGAAAAAAATGAGGTGCAACTATTGTAAGGCAACTGATCATGTCATTAAGAATTGCCCTAAGCTAAAGGCTAAAGAGGCAACGAAGAAAGAGTCAAATGTAGCCACAATAGCAGATGCTTCTACAAATGCAGATTCTGCAAATGTTGTGCAGGATACAGAATGGGCGTTTAGCGTATATTGCCAGTATGACCCATCTGTACATGATGCATGCTTGGTAGTTTCTGTTGACTCTGATGTATCGTATTTTGACAGTGGTGCTACAAAGCACATTATCTCACATCGTCATATGTTCACTTGTCTTGAGGCTGTCCCTAATGGGAATACTGTCACATGTGCCAATAATGCTTCTTACCCAGTGAAGGGCATTGGTAAAATTATGCTTACTGCTGCAAATGGCAGCGCTTTCACACTTTCAGATGCTTTGTATGTGCCAGGGATAAAGAAGAATCTATTGTCTGTCTCTGCGCTTGCTAGACTTGGACTTGTAGTCAAATTTGTGGATGACAGATGTACTATTCATGATTTGACTTCTGGTGATACGCTTATTGTATCTGGCACCTTGTTTCGTGGGTTGTATAGGCTCAATTCTTATGACAAGTGTGTGGAAGATTCAGCAAATGCAGTTTCTGATGAATAGGCAGTTTCAGATGCAAAGCTACGGCATGCTCGTTTTGGTCATCTGAACTTTGCTAGTTTGCTGCGTTTTGCAGAAATTTGATATGAGGCACCATTGAAACATGTTTGTGAAGGCTGTATTTTAGGCAAAATGCAGCGTTCTGCGTTTCCAAAGGATGGTTCTGTGCGGGCCAATCGCAAATTGTAACTTGTACATAGTGATGTATGTGGGCCTATGCAAACTCCGTCATTTGGTAAACACTTGTACTTCGTGACTTTCATTGATGATTACTCAAGGCATGCATGGGTATATCCACTGAAGGCAAAGTCCGAAGTGTTTTTGTGCTTCAAACAGTTTTTGCTTATGGTTGAAAATGTATCCAATTGTAATGTGGGCACCCTCCGTTCTGATCGAGGGGGGGAGTACATGTCTAAAGAGTTTGATGCATTTCTGGCTAGTCATGGGATAAAACACTAATGTACAGTGCCGTATACCCCTCAGCAAAATGGTGTTGCTGAGAGGAAAAACAGGTCACTTATAGAGATGGCACAATGTATGGTCGAGAGCCAAGCTTTGCCACATGCGTTTTGGCTTGAGGCTGTCATGTGTACTGCATATGTACTCAACAGGTGTCCCAATAGGGCCTTGCAGTCTATTACTCCATACGAAGCTTGGCATGGCAGGAAACCTTCTATTGGTCACTTGCGTGTCTTTGGTTGCTTGGCCTATGCTTTAGTGCCTGTGCAACAACGAAAAAAATTGGATGATAAGGCTGTCAAATGCATTTTTATTGGTTACAGTGCTGAGAGCAAGGGTTACAGATTGTATCATCCACAATCAAAGTGTATCTTGATTAGTCGAGATGTTGTTTTTGTGGAAGATGCTGTGCAGCCTTGGTTATTATGTACCAAAGAGACAGGTGTGAGCTCACGGGATGTATTTGATACATTGTTGCCTCTATTTACAGGTGGGAATTCAAATATAAGTCCTAATGAGGCAAATATTCAGCCTATGCAGATTTCAAACGACATCATAGATCAGCCTATTTTTGATGCAGATTTACAGGATATAATTCACGAGGATAGGGCTGAAAATGAGCAGGCTAGAGGTATGCCTAAATGGCTGGTACAAACCTTACGTGATAGTAAAATTGATGCACCTATGTCTAGTCGTACTCGTTCAGGTTTTCAGCATGCCTCTTATGCATCAGATTGTTATGCTTTGGCTATGTCTAGTATGTGTGAAGAGGAAGAACCTCTTTCATTTGATGAGGCACAAAAATCAGAAAATTGGTTGGCTGCAATACAAAGTGAATATGATGCTATAATGAAGAATGGTACATGGTTTTTGTGTGATTTGCCTATTGGTAAGAAGGCCATTGGATGTAAGTGGGTTTTTAAGTTAAAACGAAAGCCAGATGGTAGTGTTGATCGCTATAAAGCTAGACTTGTTGCAAAGGGTTATGCTCAAAAAAAGGGCATTGATTTTGATGAGACCTTTGCTCCCACTTGTCGTATGACTACCATTCGTAGCATTTGTGCATTGGCAGCTCATAATGGTTGGAATATACATCAGTTAGACATAAAGACTGCGTTCTTGAATGGAGATTTGCATGAGGAGGTATATGTATCGCAGCCTCGTGGTTTTGTTCAAAGAGGGCAGGAAAACAAAGTGTGCAGGTTGAAAAAGGCTTTATATGGTTTAAAGCAAGCTCCACGAGCTTGGTATGAAAAGATACATGCATATTTGACTGCACATGGATTTCAGAATAGTCCAACAGAAAGCACTTTGTATGTTAAACGTGTGGATGATGTACATCTAATCATTGCTCTCTATGTCGATGACATGCTCCTCACAGGACCAAATGAGAGTCATATTGCTGATTTGAATGCTTCTTTTGAGATGTCAGATTTGGGGCATTTGCATCATTATTTGGGGATACAATTTAAGCAGTGTGATGGAGGTATTGCTTTGTGTCAGACAAAGTATATTGAGACATTGTTGCGAAGATTTGGCCTTAAAGATTGCAAGCCTATTGCTACTCCAATGGAGACAAGTTTGAAGTTGAGTCTTCATGATGCTGGAGATCACTTTGATGTCACACTCTATCAGACAGCTGTTGGTTGCCTCATTTATGTATGCATTACGAGGACAGACATTCAGTTTACAGTCTCACAGGTGAGCAGGTTTATGCATAGCCCAGGGTCTCAGCATTGGAAGGCAGTTAAACGCATCTTTCGCTACTTGACTGACACCATACATCTTGGGTTGTTTTATCCCAAGGGGCGATCGTTGCCGCCAGATTTACATGCTTTTTCGGACTTAGATTGGGCTGGTTGCTATGACACAAGAGTGTCCACAAGTGGTTTTTGTTTCATGCTCGGTAGCTCATGCATATCTTGGTTGAGCAAGAAGCAACCTATTGTGGCCACTTCTAGTTGTGAAGCTGAGTATAGGGCAGCTTTCACAGCTACGGTTGAGTGTGTGTGGCTCAGACGGCTTATGCGCTGATTTGGGTGTTGGACACGAGTCTGCCACCTCTATCTACACTGACTATCAGAGCGCATTGGCAGTTGCGAGAAACCCAATTTTTCATGCTCGCACAAAGCACATTGAGGTGCATTATCACTATGTCAGGGAGAGACTCTCAGCAGGAGAGATCAACTTGGCCTATGTGCCAACACAGGACAACCTCGCCGATCTTTTCACAAAGGCGCTTCCTCGTGAGAAGTTCGAAGCTTTCCGCAAAGCTTTGGGCTTGCTCCCCTTTGTGGACTGATATACTACGAGCATGGCACTCCCCTATACATGAGTGCCAGCTCTCGTTTCACACCATCACTCCCACGGGGGATTTGTTGCCATATACATAGGCAGTGATGTGTGTGAACACACTTAGGACCACCGGGGCACTTTTTTCCTCTTTAGGAGGTTTTTTCCCCCGACTTGTATATACGCCCATTATTCTAGGGCTAACTTATCTTTTGTACATTGACACAATCTAATACACTTTGTGTTGTGTGCATTCTGGCTTCTTCTTCTCCAAGCTTTGTGTGCTTTCCTGTAACCCTAATTCCAACAGTCAAAACACCTAGGTCAGCTGGATTATTATGTCAAAATGGTGCATTTGCGCTTTACCTCTAGCCAAGCTTATCTACACCCATAACCAAATCATATATGTTAGTAGTCCAACTATTTATTAATAAAAGTAATTAATTACGAGTAAAAGAGTGTCTTGCCTGTGTTGCAGCATGATCCACTTCATCAATTTTTGGGGTTGTTTCGATGGGCCGAATGTCATACTCAAAATTTCTATCATCAAACTCTAATGCAACGTCAGCGTCCTCATCATCTTCTTCCACTTCTTCATTTTTCCTCTTCATTCATGGCATCCTTATCTCAGGATCTTCTACAACTTCATCATCGTCATCTCCTTCATCCTCTCCATCTTCATCAACCTCTTGATCTTTCATAAGCTCTTTGCCCTCCTTTGATTTAAGATGTGATTAGTCACGTAGAATTCAAGTCTTCATAACATAAATCACGAATCAATATAATCTAATATTAAATATTTATAAAAAAAAATCTAATTACTAGCACGAGTAGATATATAGTACATACCATCTTGGATTGCTTTAATTTACAAGGTCGTGTGTATATCACCTTCTCTCTCCTAAGAAATTTTCCATTTGGAAATTCAAGGAATAGTCTCTTGTACACCCTTGCATCTCGAAGTTCTCGAAGTTCTTGTTGTGTGTTCTCATGTCCTGGATCTTGCCACTCATTTATGATGGCTAGCACAGTTGCAATATAATTCTCAGCATGGCACTTACGAATCCAACTACATACAATTATTTCCATTGAAGTTACAAATACAAGAACATAATTCTCAGCATGGCACTTACGAATCCATCTACATATAATTGTTTCTGTTGAAGTTACGAATACAAGAACATAAAAAAAGTAGTGAGTGGTCTTTCTAGATTGTTACGCACCTGAATACAACATGCTTAGTAGCTTTGATGAAAATAGGGTTTGAAGCTGCCACACCTTGTTTTTTTAGGGATCCCACCATTTCCTCAAATAGCTTCCCCAGAATACAATCTCTTGAGATCATCGAGGTCTTCCTTAAATGTATCTGGAAATTACTTATATATAATTATAATTTCTATAAGGATTGCCACACCTTGTGTTCTACTCTCATGCCATATCACTTCTTGTCTTAGCCAATCTCTAAATAAAGTTACATTTGTTGTATTGCCATTGAAATTGTTATTAATACAAGATACAATGCTTTGTATATATGAAGAAAATTGGGAAAATAATAATTACTTACTCTTTGGGATTTGCAAGTCCTTAAGTCGAGGATCTCCATCAATCAAGAGATCTAAAATCATAGCTTTCTGGTCATTTGGCAATGTGCTAGATGCTAAGCTATATAACCTATCCTCTATCAAACAATTTGTTTTGTCATCCCAATTTACTTGCACTAGTCGATTGCAACACACTACACCAAAATCAAACTGCAATATTAAAACCAATTTATGTCGTTGCCTATCAAAATGACTAAGAGGGAAAGACATAGGTTTTCTTACTCAAAGAAACCATCTCCTTGTTGTGTAGGGTTTGCAATCACAATTAACCATCTAGTAGCATGCCTCCACTTTTGCTTACCTTTATAAAAAGCAGTTCTCCATTTATCTTTAAACTTCTTTGCAGACAAGACATCTACAAGGGTACGCCATCAATCTCTATGTAACAACGAGGTACTCATTCTATATTTCATAGATTACTTCATTATTATGAGAATATATAGGTACTAATCTTATATTACAAATGTTAGAATTATTTATTCATCTACCAAGCCATATAAAGAGTGCACCTGGAATGCTATTTGGAATAGCTCTGAAAGTTAATAATTGAACCAAGATGGGCAACCCTTGTCTTTTTGCATCGTGGCATGCTTCTCCATCCATGCCTTGTTCATCGCTCTTATATGCTTCATCATTATTTCTTTATTTGCTAATCCTGAAAAGATACAGAGGAGAAGAGAGCTTGAGCTCTTACACGCACACACACACTCACACAAACCCTAAAAGAGAGCACACAAGGTGAGAGGCTAAAAATTCTTATTCTTCTTCACACAACCAAAGAGGTCTGAAAGTTAATAATTGAACCAAGATGGGCAACCCTTCTCTTTTTGCATCGTGGCATGCTTCTCCATCCATGCCTTGTTCATCGCTCTTATATGCTTCATCATTATTTCTTTATTTGCTAATCCTGAAAAGATACAGAGGAGAAGAGAGCTTGAGCTCTTACACGCACACACACACTCACACAAACCCTAAAAGAGAGCACACAAGGTGAGAGGCTAAAAATTCTTATTCTTCTTCACACAACCAAAGAGGTCTACAAAGAATATAAAGTGACAACACACATAATAGAGTATATACAAATGTGAACACGCTAAGAGAAGTGGGTAGATGTGGACTAGTCGATGTAGTCCAGCTGTAGAATCTCTGGCGAAGATATGTTGGTGCCAGCTACCCAACCCGCCAGTGATATAAATGTCGAATGGTCATGCAGGCGCTTGTGAGTGTCAGCTCATGTTGAGCTTGACATCTCAACACTCCCCTTCAAGCTCAACTCCATCTCATGAACTCTAAGCGTATCTCAAAATCTACGAAGCTTCTCACCTCCCAAGGCCTTTGTGAAGATGTCAGCGACCTGATCCTGTGTGTTGATGTAGGCTAAGTCAATGTCACCTGCCAAGACTCTCTCTGTGATGATGAAGTGGTAATGCACCTCAATGTGTTTCGTTTGCGCATGAAAAACTGGGTTCCTGGCCAACTGTATACTGTTAAGATTGTCACAGTATATGACAATCTTTCTCTCCACATGCAACCCCAGATCAGAGTAACTTATGTAACCAAGCTACCTCACATGCTACCACCGCAGCTCCTTTGTACTCTGCCCTCTATACTCGACAAGGCAACTGTGGGTTGCTTCTTGTTGCTCCATGTCACAGCAGCACTCCCAAATGAAAACATAAATCCACTGGTAGATCTCCTGTTTGAAATGCTACCTGCTTAATCTGCATGTGTACCCATATAGCTCCAATGGTACACCTGCTGCATAAAACAATGCATACTCATCAAATACAACATCCCTGCTTACCCTATTCACGTGTAACAGGATTATAACATCTATATCTCTTTTGCTTAAGGGAATACCCAATAAACACACATTTTTCTGCTTTTGGATCTAGCTTGGTACGTAACTCATCTGGCACATGCACATAAGCAATACATCCAAAAACTTTCAAGTGAGACAAATTAGGTTTCTTGCTAGTAAACTTATCCTCTGGCGTTACATTATGTATGGCTGCAATAGGAGTCCTATTCATGATATAAACTGCTGTAGACACAGCCTCAGCCCAATAGCTATGTGGCATATTCTTCTCAGCCATCAATGCTTGTGCTATCTCTGTAATGTGCCTGTTTTTTCACTCAGCAACTCCATTTTGCTGCGGAGTGTATCTACATGTAAATTGTCTCTGAATGCCATTATTTCGCAAGAATTGAGAGAACTCATTAGAGAAGTATTCTCCCCCTCCATCTGACTTTAGGCACTTCACATGCTTTCCTGTCTGTTTTTTAGCCATAACTTTGAAATTTTGAAAATGAGTGAACACTTCACTCTTCTCCTTCATGAAGTACACCCACACTTTCCTTATGTGGTCATCAATGAATGTTACGTAGTACCTGCAGCCATGACCTATAGACATAGTCTTCGCAAGACCCCATACATCTAAATGCACAACACTAGTACATTCCTGCTCACATTTCTATCATGTGGAAATACATGTTTTGTTTGCTTTCCAAATTGACATGCGTCACAAACTTTCCGCATACCTTCAACTTTAAAGTTAGGCAGCCCACAATTTGTTTAGTCTGCCCCATAGACTTCATTTTTTACACATTGACATACCCAATTCTCTTATGCCAAATGTCTGTATCTACAACAACTCCTAAACCATTTGCAAACATTGCAGCAAACATTCAATGTAAACATTCTGCCCACTCAGGTTGGTTGCCTTTTGCAACCAACCTGCACTTATCTTTAAAGTCTTCTACATAACAACCATTAGGGTTAAACCGATCCTGCAAACCCTACTCAATCATGTGGCCAACAAAAACCAGATTCTTTGTAATGTTCAGAACATGAAGTATATTTGCAAGGTACTTCACCTTACCATCCTGCATAGATAATAACACGGGCAATCGGATGAGCAGTGTCATCCCCTTGTTTCAATAAAACCTAGACTTTCAAGGCTCTTAATTTCCTTGAACCACTCACCATGACTTGTCATGTGGTTTGAAGCACCTAAATCAACATACCATACATCATCCTTACATTGTTGCTACATCATTTCTAGACACATCATTAACCACATGTTGCATAACAAACAACCTCTCATTATCCTCATTATTTTTGCTAGAGGATGCATAGTTATTTTGCTGCACTTTTTCATTTTGCATGTCACTCTGCTTCTTATAGCAATCTGCCTGCACATGCACAGGCTTACCACGGTAAAAATAGCCTTGTGTATCATTATGCTACTTTTGCCAATTAACACAGCCTCGTCGACTCCCCCTGCCTCGAAATTGGCCTCTTTCACCTATATGTTGTTGTTGTGAATCCTGGGACTGTTGCTACTGCTCTGCTGACCATAATTCTGATTACCTGTTCTGCCACCACCTTGGCTATGTTCACGACCTCTACCTCGTCCTCTACATGCACTTGTGTAGAAGGCCTGCTGCTCTGAACTGTTTTTGTTTTGTGGAGACCGTTGATCTTCACCCAAGTTCTTCTCTTCAATGATCAACATTGACACCAAATCTATGACATTGGGAATGTTCTCCCGAGTTTGAATAGATGTATTGAATGCCTTGTATTGTGGCCCAAGACCACGCAGACACACTTCCACCTTATCATCATCATCATCTCATCAACACAGAAACACCATTTGGTGCAAGGGATTCCATAATGCCCTTGATCTTTAAAGCATAATCATTCACATACATATTCTTCTTTTCCACAGTATGAAGCTCATTCTTCAATTGAATTTTTTGTGCCTTGGTGTTGGTTTCATACAGCTTCACCAAGGTGTCCCATGCCTCCTTAGGTGACTTGGCATCCTGTATATGCCCATCATAGTGTTAAAACCCTAAGATCTCTCTAGATAAATGTTATGCATAAACATGCATAAATCAGGCATAAACTCATTCACCCGACCACCCCTGAGCCCAAGGGATGCACACATGAAATATAATGAAATACATCATACCTTTACCTTGATGTCCCATACTATCAAGAGGTCTAACTCCAATCCAATAGCATGTAGCTATAGTGTGAAATAGTAGGTGAGTAGATATGATCCTCTACACAAGAGACCATAGCCTAAGCCTCCAAGCCTCAAGCCCCCTTGAGTGTGCCCCATGCCCCTATTATATAGGAGGATCCTTAAGTGACTCTTGACTCTCCATTTCCCATGTGTGACCCTTGGATGCCTGACCCTAACCTTAACCCTTAAGGTTAGTCCTAACCCATTCTCCACTAGAGCTTGTTCCCATGCTCTCATGCTCACAAGCCTAATGTGGGTTAGCCTCCTAGTATATGCACATATAATGTGCATATAACATACTTTCCCTCTCTCAAAACATTGCACTCTTGCAATGAAAAGAAGGAGAACTGTGCTAAACAATCTCAACCGACTCCCAAGTCAAATCCTCTATTTCCCTATCTTTCCACCTAAATTTAACCTCAGGGATTAGTCAAGTACAAAGTTTCCTTTCCCTGAATTCAAGTACCTTATCAGGTTCATGTAGAACATAGGATAATTCTTCGACTTCAACGAGTTCTTGAGGAGTAACTGTGTTATCCTCACCTCCCAGTTTCCCTTTCAATCTATTGATATGAAAGACTAGATGAACTCTAACAATTGGAGGTAGTTTTAGTTCAAACGCAACTGTACCAATCCGATGTATAAATCAAAATGGACCACAATATCTAAGAGATAAATTCGAGCATTTTTGTATTGACAAAGTCTGAGAATCTTTAGGAACATTAAAATAAACCAACGCTCCTGGTTCAAAAGACCAAGTTGAGCATCCTCTATCAGCATAGAACCGTGCCCTATCCTAAGCACTTCTAATAGAATCTCGAGCTTCAGTCAGCATTTCCTACATATCACGCAGGAAATCCCTCGATGCATCAGCTCAATGTCCTTAAGACCGACATCAATAGGTGCCCTGGGTTGATACCCATACATAAGCATAAACGAACTAAAACCAATAGCCGTATGTTTAAAACTATTGTAGGCAAATTCCATCATTAGAAGATATTTTTCCCAATTTGATGCTTTTCCAGAGACACATGCACGAAGCATATCCTCTACAATTTGATTCATACGCTCTGTTTGCCCATCAGACTGTGGATGATCAGAGGAATTCATACTGAAAGTAATTTCCTCGTTGGTAAACCATTCGGAATAAAGTAGGAAAACATGGCATTATAACAGCAGGAACTAGGGATTCATTGGCGCCCCGACGTACCCACATTTGCACATGGAATTATCGACGTCCCGAGTTACCCATATCAACATAGAGAGTCATCAGCGTCTCGATGAGTCACATATGTCCATCCGTAAACCATCAGGTTGACTATATAAATCACCTAAAGTACAGAACTAGAGAAAGAAATGCCATTAAAGGAAAAATTCAAATTTCCTTAATCTAAATACAACAAGATAAACTCGTTGAACTCTAAAGAAAGAGATTTCAACAAGTGAAAATGCCGACGAGATTACACTCATCAATACATGCAGGCTATAGATAAAAGAAGTTTATCTGGATAATGCCTACACAAGAACTTTAAATGAATTTAGAAAATGAGATTGTCTTTGAATGTTGAGGTCAACATGCTAAGTGATGTTAGCAAAGCAACAATCTTGAGCCCAAATTATCCCATAAGATAATATATGCGAGGAATCGCTGGCGTCCCATACCACCATAATACCACCCATACATACCTTATTAATTTAAAACTCCTTAGTATGCCGTCTAGGAAATATGAATAAAATCCTGTATAAAAGGAATAAGATGGCCTTATCCTAGACTTTCACATACTAAAACCTGTCTCTATATACCTGAGACCACATCAAGGAATAACTCTTTCTTCTGAGTACATCATTAGAAAAGAAATTGAATTATTGGTGCCTTTCTAATGATAACTACCCAAAAAACACAATAAAGGTAGGGTAGAGAAATAACTCACCTAGATACATAACCAACTAGGTATCCAAGTTAAAATATGTACAAAAGTACAAGGAACATAGTCCAAAATTACGTGCAAAAAATGAAGACAAATGCTACCTTCAAAGCACATGAAATTATCCCAAAAGATCAAAAGGTCCTTATAAAACCATGGATAAAAGCACTCAAATCCATGAAAACCATAGTTGATCATAATAATTAATGCATGCCATATAATGGTAGGTGTGTAGATATGATCCTCTACACAAGAGACCATAGCCTAAGTCTCCAAGCCTCAAGCCCCCTTGAGTGTGCCCTATGCCCCTATTATATAGGAGGGCCCTCAAGTGACTCTTGACTCTCCATTTCATATGTGTGACCCTTGGATGCCTGACCCTAACCTTAACCCTTAAGGTTAGTCCTAACCCATGCTCCACTAGAGCTTGTTCCCATGCTCCCATACTCACAAGCCTAATGTGGGTTAGCCTCCTAGTATATGCACACATAATGTGCATATAACACATAGTGTCCTGTATGCTGATATAAAGCCAATACATGACTTTCCTTTCTCCTTGATTCCAATCCTTGAACTCTTTTATATTTACAGTAGTTGGATTAATCTCTGGTATCTCTAGTGCCTCCTCATGTTCACCTTCAATGTAGTCCGAGTAACCTTTTCCCATCAGGAAGTTTGTAAATTTAAACCTCCAAGCATGGAAGTTGTTTTTGTCAAGCTTCTCTGCAACAAACTGGTTTATTCCATCATTTGACATCTTTTTTGCAACACATATTTACTAGCAACAACACTTTTGCTTGACCTACACAAACTATTGTATTCTCTACAAACGGTACTATATTGCACCCAAATTGTCACCAACCCCCAGTGACCTTACACACATACACCCAATGGCAACTTTGGGACCTCTTTGCAGCACACACAATGTCTGCACAACCAACCGCCCTTCCTATAGTTCTAAAAACAGAGTTCTATAGAAAATCGAAACTTACCCACAGTGCTGGTGAACGCTTTTGCGAACTGAAAAACAGAGGTCTAGATGCGCCCGAAACGCATTTTTGGCTCAAGAAATTTTATCCAATATGATAGAGTATAGTTTCTCTCCTATAGCTTTCCTCCCGCGACGAAGAAAGCTCCTCAAATCGGAGTTCGTTTGCCCCGGTGGTCCCTCGAAGAGCTCCCGAGACAAGGGTGTAGTAGCACACAAAGGGGGAAGAGTAGATGAAGCTCTTAGCCTTGTACCACTTCCTCTGCTTCTCTTGCTTGCTACTTAGCCCCCCTTAGCATGAACCAGGATCTGATACCATGAAAAGATGCAGGGGAGAAGAGAGCTTGAGCTCTTGCAAGCACACACACACTCACACAAACCCTAGAAGAGAGCACACAAGGTGAGAGGCTAAAAATTCTTCTTCTTTTTCACACAATAAAAGAGGTCTACAAAGAAGATAAAGTGACTAACACACGTAATAGAGTATATACAAGCGGTCCATAATGTGAACACGCTAAGAGGAGTGGGTAGATGTGGACTAGTCGGTGTAGTCCAGCTGTAGAATCTATGGTGAAGATATGTCGGTGCCAGCTACTAAACTTGCCAGTGATATAAATGTCGAACGGTCATGCAGGCGCCTCGTGAGTGTCAGCTCATGTTGAGCTTGATATCTCAACAAATCTGAGTGCCCTAATGAGGCACACTTTGTCGACAAGAGACAACAAAATATAGCCCACTTCATTCATCCTATGATCAAAAAATTGTAAGTTATGGCGAATGAAAAAACGTACTCCACTTGGACCATCCTAAGTCAAAGAGATTTGAAAAAAATATTATCCTAATATATATATATATATTCTTAGTTGTTTAAGTGTGTTATGATAGTGAGGAATTCTTCCTTACTATCCTTATTAACTTCAATTAAGATAGTGTCAAAACATGGATGTCTTGATACAACATTCTTGAATGCTACACTCATTATGAACCAAATTAGTCCATTGCTGTTTTTAAAAAACTTAACACCAATTTCAAAGAGTTAGCATGTTAAGATGACTCACATTTTCTTATCTCCTCCATCCATGCCACAATGCAATGATTGCCATCTCACACATAAAACATCTTCTTAGACAAGAATGCCCACTATTAACATCATCCTATGATGCTTCTATAATAGGATTATGGGATCAAGAGACAGAGCAAATAAACCTACATCTATCATCAACATAGCCATTTGTGTAGAATTCCCTTGCAAGCTTCTTGTACCTAAACTGCACTCTTCTTATGGAGGGGTTAGGCACAAGTCTGAACAAGGCAATAGGTGGCAAAGGAATGGATCTTTCACCTACAATGTATATACAGAGTTTGTGCTTGTGACTCAAAATAAGACCTTTTGCAAGATTAATTATAAAGTGGATAATACTTACCTTTACTTGGTTTAGATTGTCTTGTAGAAGTTCAAGCTAAAGATGAGTTGCATGTGTAACCATAAAGTGGTCTTCATTTTTACCTTCTTTTTCAATACCCTCTTCCACCTCTTCTACTTCCTTTGTTTCTTTCATGGATTTTGAAGATGCACCTTTTTTATAGGTGATTGATTTGGATTTTTTCATGGAGGTACCTAATTGTCATCTTCTTCTTGCATTGTTTTCCTCCTCTTCTTTGTGCTTGTAACTTCCTGGCTTACTTCTTAGGTAGCAATGGGCTTTAATCATTGTCCACGCTTTAGAGATTTAATTGTATGTTATCTATCCATTGTGTGTGAATCGATCTAAACATAACGACATATACAAGATAAATTAATTATAAGTAAAATAATAGTCTCGTGTCCGGACATTCGTGGGCAAGGCCTCGAGTGGGAAACCCTGCCCCACACAAGTGGAAGCTACTTTCGCTGCTTGTAACCAGGAATCCGGTGCACGGAGGTGGCAGAGGGGTCTCACAGCAGCTGGTATCAGAGCACTGTTAAACTTATGAAACAGTAGGAGAAATTGCCTAAAATTTTAAAGTAAATAATGTTTCCACTTGCTAAGATTGTTTGAAATGAATTCATAAATGGAAAACTCATAAATTGAACTGGATTTTTAGATAGATACCCCAAATCTGTCTAGCATTCCTAGACTTTCCTAGAGTCAGGATATGATCGTGTTTGCCTTCAAAAATCTCATCAACTCCACAGATTGCCTTTACTAAGGGCAACTGGCTAAGGTTTCCCTTATTAAGGGCGATGTCGCTGGTAAGGGCGACCTATTAAGGTCGCCATTACTTATGGAATTTGGCTAAGTCTCTCTCTCTCTCTCTCTCTCTCTCTCTCTCTCTCTCTCTCTCTCACACACACACACACACACACACACACACACACACACACACATTTTCTCTCTCTCTTTTCTCCCCCTCTCATTGGGTGTATTTTTTTTAACGAGCAATTACGGGCGAGTAGTTTTGCAAAATTGGTGAAATCATAACACTTAGGTACCTTTAACATTACTCTCTCTCTCTCTCTCTCTCTCTCTCTCTCTCTCTCTCTCTCTCTCTCTCTCTCTCTCTCGATATTAACACATGTACACACCAACACACTTTACACTTTTGTGAGATATTGATAAAATTCGAGTCCATACATGAGACATTGAATACCAAATCTATGGAAAACATCAATAAGTGTTCTTGGTTGAAATCATAAGACATAGGTACCTCTAACATCTCTCTCTCTCTCTCTCTCTCTCTCTCTCTCTCTCTCTCTCTCTCTCTCTCGTTATTGACACATGTACACATCAAACACATTGCACACTTTTGAGATATATTTATAAAAGTCACTTCCATACATGAGATATTGAATACAAAATCCATGAAAAACATCAATAAGTGTTCTTGGTTAAAATCGTAACACATACGTACCTCTAGCATTACTCTCTCTCTCTCTCTCTCTCTCTCTCTCTCTCTCTCTCTCTCTCTCTCTCTCTCTCTCTGGGTTATTGACACATGTACACACTAACACATTGCACACTTTTGAGAAATATTGATAAAAGTCACTCCCATACATGAGACATTGAATACAAAATCCATGGAAAACATCAATAAGTGTTCTTAGTTGAAATCATAACACATGGGTACCAGTTTACTAGTAATTTCTGAAGGGCGTTATTTGATAACTTCGAAATAAGTTAGAATTTTCAAGTACATTCCACCCATAGGTGGATGGCCAGATGGGGATTTACAATCAGTTGGCCTTCGACATGCTGAAGTGTTATGTTCACAACCAGCAAGGTAAGTGGGAAAAGTTTTTGCCTTTAGTTCAAGCTGCATTGAATGACATGGCCATCTCCCTGTGTTAAAACTCTAAGATCTCTCTAGATAATTGTTATGCATAAACATGCATAAATCAGGCATAAACTCAACCACCCGACCACCCCCGAGCCCAAGGGATGCACACATGAATTATAAATGAAATACATCATACCTCTACCTTGATGTCCCATACCATCAAGAGGTATAACTCCAATCCAATAGCATGTAGCTATAGTGTGAAATGGTAGGTGAGTAGATATGGACCTCTACACAAGAGACCATAGCCTAAGCCTCCAAGCCCTCAAGCCCCCATTAAGTGTGCCCCATGCCCCTATTATATAGGAGGGCCCTCAAGTGACTCTTGACTTTCCATTTCCCATGTGTGACCCTTGGATGCCTGACCCTAACCTTAACCCTTAAGGTTAGTCCTAACCCATGCTCCACTAGAGCTTGTTCCCATGCTCCCATGCTCACAAGCCTAGTATATGCACACATAATGTGCATATAACATAGCACACATAATGTACATAATGTGGGTTAGCCTCCTAGTATATGCACACATAATGTGCATATAACATAGCACACATAATGTACATATAACATACTTTCCCTCTCTCAAAACATTGCACTCTTGCAATGAAAAGAAGGAGAACTGCACTGAACAATCTCAACTGACTCCCAAGTCGAATCCTCTATTTTCCTATCTTTTCACCTAATTTTAACCTCAGGGATTAGTCAACTACAAATTTTGCTTTCCCTAAATTCAAGTACCTTATCAGGTTTATGTGGAACATAGGATAAATCTTTGACTTCAATGAGTTCTTGAGAAGTAACTGTGTTATCCTCACCTCCCAGTTTCCCTTTCAATCTATTGATATGAAAGACTGGATGAACTCTAACATGTGGAGGTAGTTTTAAGTTCAAATGCAACCTGTGCCAATCCGATGTATAACTCGAAAATGGACCACAATATCTAGGAAATAAATTCGAGCATTTTTCTATTGACAAAGTCTGAGAATCTTTAGGAACATTAAAATAAATCGACGCTCTTGGTTCAAAAGACCGAAATGAGCGTCCCCTATCAGTATAAAATGTACTCTATCCTGAGCACTCCTGATAGAATCCCGAGCTTCGGTTTGCATTTCCTACATATCTCGCAAGAAATCCCTCGATGCATTAAGCTCGATGTCCTTAATACTGACATCAATAGGTGCCCTGGGTTGATACCCATACATAAGCATGAACGGACTAAAACCAATAGCCGTATATTTAAAACTATTATAGGCAAATTCCATCATTGGAAGATATTTTTTCCAATTTGATGCTTTTTCCGAGACATATGCACGAAGCATATACTCTACAATCTGATTCATACGCTCTGTTTGCCCATTAGACTACGGATGATCAGAGCAATTCACATTCAAAGTAACTTCCTCGTAAACCATTCGGAATAAAGTAGGAAAACATGGCATTATAACAGCAGAAACGAGGGATTCATCGGTGCCCCGACATACCCACATCTGTATATGAAATAATCGACGTCCTGAGCTACCCATATCAACATCATAAAGAGTCATCAACGTCTCGATGAGTCACATATGTCCATCCGTAAACCATCAGGTTGACTATATAAATCACCTAAAGTACGGAACTAGAGAAAGAAATGCCAACAAAGGAAGAATCCAAATTTCCTTATCCAAACACAACAAGATAAACTTGTTTGAACTTTAAGGAAAGAGATTTCAACAAGTGAAAATGCCGACGAGATTACCCTCATCAAAACATGCAGGCTATAGATAAAAGAATTTTATCTAGAGAATGCCCACACTATAACTTCTAGTGAATTTAGAAAATGAGATTGTCTTTGAATGTTGAGGTCAACATGCTAAGTGATGTAAGCAAAGCAACAATCTTGAGCCCAAATTATCCCATAAGATAATATATGTGAGGGATCACTAGTGTCCCATACCACATAAGATAATATATGTGAGGGATCACTAGTGTCCCATACCACCATGATACCACCCATACATACCTTAACAATTTGAAACTCCCTCGTATGCCATCTAGGAAAAAATGAATAAAATCCTGTATAAGAGGAATAAGATGGCCTTATCCAGACTTTCACATACTAAATCCTGTCTCTATATAACTGAGACCACATCAAGGAATAACTCTTTCCGAGTATATCATTAGAAAAGAAATTGAATTATTGGTGCCTTTCTAATGATAACTACCCAATAAACTCAATAAAGTTAGGGTAGAAAAACAACTCACCTAGATATACAAGCAACTAGGTATCCGAGTTGGAATATGTACAAGAGTACAAGAAATATACTATAAAATTATGTACAAAAAACGAAGGCAAATGCTATCTTCAAAGCACATGATATTATCCAAAAAATCAAAAGATCCTTATAAAACCATGGATAAAAGCATAGAAGCTCCTCGAATCCATGAAAAACCATAGTTGATCATAACAATCAATGCATACCATCTAATGGACATTAATCATTCCAAAAGAAGCAATAAAATTGGTGGCCAACTCATCAATTTGGAGTATATGAACGTGGTGTCGTTCAAGCAAAACTCCAAGTAAGCAAGTGAAACATATGTGTGTAGCACTCAATAAGAAAACCCTAGACACAAGTGATCTAGGCAGAACCTGATGAGTCATATAAACTTGGAAAACATCCAATAAAATCCACCATAACAAACTGATCAACTAACCCATGATAGAATTTTTCTTAGGCTTAAGAAATTAAGCACAAACCACACTTAAGCAAACCACACCTAAGCCATCAAGAGAAATTAAGGAACATGTCCAAAAAGAATGGCTAAACAAAGGTAAATTATCATGGACAAGTGTCAAAAGTGAAACACACTTTGAACGTAGATTATAGCCATCAAGAGAAATTAAGGAACATGTCCAAAAAGAATGGCTAAACAAAGGTAAAAAATCATGAAAACATCGTTTAGAATTAATCCAAATAAAAATAACTACTAATACGAGGTATAATCATATTAATAATATGTGAATAACCCACATCTATCTAATGTCAGCACGAGAAAACGTACTTCAACATTAAAAAAAACCCTCGAAAATATTAAATTCTCGAGAAAAAGAATTATCATGATTTTTTCCTAATCCTCCCTAATTTTCTAGGGTCTCAAAATATAATAATTTTGAATTCCACCAAACCTATCTTATGGCATTCCAAACCTATATTTTTTCAAAAAAAATTTAGTAATTTAATTTGCCAAAATACCATTGATATTTTATAAATACCAAATTTTATGATTTTTAAAAATAATTTCTAAAATATTCCTAATTTCTCTTGAGAATCCCATCGTTCATGAAATTTCCAATTCCGCCTGACAATTCTCAAATCCAATGAAAATTTTCAATTTAAATGGATTTTTAAAATTTTTGGATTAAAAAATATATTTTTAAAGGAATTTGAATGGTCATGGGCACTCGAATGGAGACACCACATACCAAACACCAAGCCCACATTTTCTTGAAATTTAAAATAACCTTTGTTTAATTTTTCACTGATTTTCAAGAATTTTTTAAAATTTTTAACTAACCCAGAACGCATGTAGAATACGAATGGTCAAAAAAAATTCAAAATTCTAACAAATTTCCCAAAATACGGAAAGCCAAAAGTTTCGGAGAAATGAAAAGACAAAAAAAATCGGAATGTGAAAGGTCAAAAGTTTCCGAAATACGGAAGGTCAAAAGTTTTTCTGGAATTCGGAAAGCCAAAAGATTTTGGGGAAAACGAAAAGCCAAAGGTTTTCTGGAAGATGAAAAGCCAAAAAATTTTAAGAGGAAAAAAAATTCAGAAATTTCCAGAGATTTTTTTCTCAAATCCCATTATTTCACATAATTTTCAGGCTTTTTTCAAGCTTCTTTTTTTTATCAAAAGTTTTTTTTTAAAAATAAAAAACTCATAAAAAAATAAATTTTAATAAGCTTTTTAGCTTAAGCTTATATAAAAAAATTTAGGGGGGGCGATTTTCGCCCGGTGGGCTGTAGCGCCCCGCCCCTGGCATTGCGCCTGTTGAAGATGAGGGGATCCTCTCTCCTCTCCCCTCTCTACTCTCTGTTGGAATTAGGGTTGCAGCAGCAGGAAAGCACAAAGCTTGGAGAAGAAGAAGCAAGAATGCACACAACACACAGTGTATTAGATTGTGTCAATGTATAAAAGATAAGTTAGCCCTAGAATAATGGGCGTATTTACAAGCCGAGGAAAAAAACCTCCTAAAGAGGGAAAAAGTGCCCCGGCGGTCCTAACTGTGTTCATACACATCACTGCCTATATATATGGCAACAAATCTCCCCTGGGAGTGATGGTGTGAACGAGAGCTGGCACTCATGTATAGGGAAGTGCCATGCCCGAAGTAGATCAGTCCACAAAGGGGAGCAAGCCCAAAGGTTTGCGGAAAGCTTCGAACTTCTCACGAGGAAGCGCCTTTGTGAAAAGATCGGCGAGGTTGTCCTGTGTTGGCACATAGGCCAAGTTGATCTCTCCTACTGAGAGTCTCTCCCTGACATAGTGATAATGCACCTTAATGTGCTTTGTGCGAGCATGAAAAATTGGGTTTCTCGCAACTGCCAATGGCTCTGACTGTCAGTGTAGATAGAGGTGGCAGACTCCTGTCCAACACCCAAGTCAGCCATAAGCTGTTTGAGCCACACACACTCAACCGTAGTTGTGAAAGCTGCCCTGTACTCAGCTTCACAACTAGAAGTGGCCACAATAGGTTGCTTCTTGCTCAACCAAGATATGCATGAAACAAAAACCACTTGTGGATACTCTTGTGTCATAGCAACCAGCCCAATCTGAGTCCAAAAAAGCATGTAAATCTGGCGGCAACGATCCCCCCTTGGGATAAAACAACCCAAGATGTACGGTGTCACTCAAGTAGCGAAAAATGCGTTTAACTGCCTTCCAATGCTGAGACCCTGGGCTATGCATAAACCTGCTCACTTGTGAGACTACAAACTGAATGTCCGACCTCGTAATGCATACATAAATGAGGCAACCAACAGCTGTCTGATAGAGTGTGACATCAAAGTGATCTCCAGTATCATGAAGACTCAACTTCAAACCTGTCTCCATTGGAGTAGCAATAGGCTTACAGTCTTCAAGGCCAAATCTCTGCAACAATGTCTCAATATACTTTTTCTGACACAAAGTAATACCTCCATCACACTGTTTAAATTGTATCCCTAAATAATGATGCAAATGCCCCAAATCTGACATCTCAAAAGAGGCATTCAAATCAGCCTTCAAATCAGCAATATGACTCTCATTTGGTCCTGTGAGCAGCATGTCATCGACATAGAGAGCAATGATTAGATGTACATCATCCACACGTTTAACATACAAAGTGCTTTCTGTTGGACTATTCTGAAAACCATGTGCAGTCAAAAATGCATGTATCTTTTCATACCAAGCTCGTGGAGCTTGCTCTAAACCATATAAAGCCTTTTTCAACCTGCACACTTTGTTTTCCTGCCCTCTTTGAACAAAACCATGAGGCTGCGATACATACACCTCCTCATGCAAATCTCCATTCAAGAACGTAGTCTTTATGTCCAGCTAATGTACATTCCACCCATTATGAGCTACCAATGCACAAATGCTACGAATGGTAGTCATAGGACAAGTGGGAGCAAAGGTCTCATCAAAATCATTGCCCTTTTCTTGAACATAACCCTTTGCAACAAGTCTAGCCTTATAGCGATCAACACTGTCATCTGGCTTTCGTTTCAACTTAAAAACCCACTTATATACAATGACCTTTTTACTAATAGGCAAATCACACAAAGACCATGTACCATTCTTCATTATAGCATCATATTCACTTTGCATTGCAGCCAACCAATTTTCTGATTTTTGTGCCTCATCAAATGAAAGAGGTTCTTCCTCTTCACACATACTAGACACAGCCAAAGCATAACAATCTGATGCATAAGAGGCATGCTAAAAACTTGAACGAGTACGACTAGAAATAGGTGCATCAATTTTACTATCACGCAAGGTTTGCACCAGCCATTTAGGCATACCTCTAGCCTACTCATTTTCAGCTCTATCCTCATAAATTACATCCTGTAAATCTGCATCAGAAATAGGCTGATCTATGATATCATTTGAAATCTGCATAGGCTAAATATTTGCCTCATTAGGACTTACATTTGAATTCCCACCTGTAAACAGAGGCAACAACGTATCAAATACATCCCGTGAGCTCACACCTGTCTCTTTGGTACATGATAACAAAGGCTGCACAACATCTTCCACAAAGCAACAAGATACACTTTGACTGCGGATGATACAATCTGTAACCCTTGCTCTCAGCACTGCAACCAACAAAAATGCATTTGACAGCCTTATCATCCAATTTTCTACGTTGTTGCACAGGCACTAAAGCATAGGCCAAGCAACCAAAGACATGCAAGTGATCAATAGAAGGCTTCCTGCCATGCCAAGCTTCGTATGGAGTAACAGACTACAAGGCCTTAGTGGGACACCTGTTGAGTACATATGCAGCACACATGACAGCCTCAAGCCAAAACGCATGTGGCAAAGCTTGGCTCTTGACCATACATCGTGCCATCTCCATAAGTGACCTGTTTTTCCTCTCAGCAACACCATTATGCTGAGGGGTATACGGCACTGTACATTGGTGTTTTATCCCACGACTAGCTAGAAATGCATTAAACTCTTTAGACATGTACTCCCCCCCTCGATCAAAACGGAGGGTGCCCACAGTACAATTGGATACATTTTCAACCATAAGCAACTGTTTGAAGCACAAAAACACTTCGGACTTTGCCTTCAGTGGATATACCCATGCATGCCTTGAGTAATCATCAATGAAAGTCACGAAGTACGAGTGTTTACCAAATGACGGAGTTTGCATAGGCCCACATACATCACTATGTACAAGTTGCAATTTGCGAGTGGCCCGCACAGAACCATCCTTTGGAAATGCAGGACGCTGCATTTTGCCCAAAATACAGCCTTCACAAACATGTTTTAATGGTGCCTCAAGAGGGGGCAATGAAGCAACCATATCAAATTTTTGCAAACGCAGCAAACTAGCAAAGTTCAGATGACCAAAACGAGCATGCCATAGTTTTGCATCTGAAACTGGCTTTTCATCAGAAACTGCATTTGTTGAATCTTCCACACACTTGTCATAAGAATTGAGCCTATACAGCTCATGAAACAAGGTGCCAGATGCAATAATCGTATCACCAAAAGTCAAATCATGAACAGTACATCTGTCATCCACAAATTTGACTACAAGTCTAAGTCTAGCAAGCGTAGACACAGATAATAGATTCTTCTTTATCCCTAGCACATACAAAGCATCTAAAAGTGTGAAAGCGTTGCCATTTGCAGCAGTAATAAGCATAATTTTACCAACGTCCTTCGTTGGGTAAGAAGCATTATTGGCACATGTGACAATATTCCCATTAGAGACAGCCTCAAGACAAGTGAACATATCACGATGCGAGGTAATGTGCTTTGTAGCACCACTGTCAAAATACCATACATCATAGTCAACAGAAACTGCCAAACATGCATCATGTACAGATGGGTCATACTGGCAATACACGCTAAACGCCCATTCTGTATCCTACACAACATTTGCAGAATCTGCATTTGTAGAAGCATCCGCTATTGTGGCTGCATTTGACTCTTTCTTCTTTGCCTCTTTAGCCTTTAGCTTAGGGCAATTCTTAATGACATGATCAGTTGCCTTACAATAGTTGCACCTCATTTTTTTCTTGCCTTTATCAAGAGCCTTCTCGGATTTATTGTTGCTACCTGTGGAAGGAGAAGAAGTTGCAGACCTACTAATAGGAGAAGAAACAGTGGAAGGGGCTGCCTTACCACTTCTTCTCTGCTGGGCAGCAACAAATGCTGATCAACTGCACACTGCCTAGCCCTGTTTTGCCTGGACTACGCTTCTTGCAAGAGCTTGTTGACTAAAGTATCATACTTGACAACATCAAGTCTGTTCTCAGTAACAAGTCTCCATGTGGAAGCAAAAGTCTGATATGACTCAGGTAAAGCATCAAGAACAGTCTGCACAAGAGAATGATCAGGAATAATCTCACCTGTAGAAATCAACTCTTCCTTGAGATCTTTAATCTCAGCAAGAAAAACATTCATGTCATCATCTTCCTGCATAATCTTCGATTCTAGCTCTTTACGTAGGTAAGAGATTTTTGTCTCGTTATTACGACCTGCATACAAACCAGCTAGAATATCCCAAGTCTGTTTTGTTGTTTTAGCTGAACGAATATGTGGAGTGATGTTACGTTTGATAGAAAGTGCAATCAAGGCATGAGCCTGCGCATCTTTACCATCCCAAACGAGCTTGTTCAGCAGTGGGTAAAACAGCAGCAGCAACAGTAGAGTTGCTAGAACCTGTAACATCCTCAACAGACCCTACATCCATAGAACCTGGACGTACATCCATACCCTGCACAATGTTCCACACTCTTTTTGCAACCAAAACATGCTGCATCATGTATGCCCAAAGTGGGTAGTTGCTGTCTCCATCCAATTTGTTATCAGCAGCAGCAGACAACATGTGAAATACATCATTGTTGTTATCATCCATGGCCACTGACTGAAACTGATGCAAAAGCTACCTGTAATGAAGCAAAGATTGAACAGAAAACAACTCATGCTATGTAGCACGGTCTACAAATACGTATGCCTATTTTGCAGAAAACGGCACTATCGAAATTTCTGCACAAGATGACGAAAACACCTGTACAAAACTTGTAATGCAAAAATGGAGCCCGAAACGACCTCAGATGCAATTTCTGAGAACGCGAAGCCCTACGGGTTGATCCGCAGAGTATAGGGACCTACAAGTGCTCGTGAAAGCTCACCTCAATCGAAGAACGTGAGTCGGAGGGTGCTAGTGGTGTAGCCCTGGGAGCCGATGCCTGCTCTGATACCAATTGTTGGAATTAGGGTTGCAGGAAAGCACACAAAGCTTGGAGAAGAAGAAGCAAGAATACACACAACACATAGTGTATTAGATTGTGTCAATGTACAAAAGATAAGTTAGCCCTAGAATAATGGGCGTATTTACAAGCTGAGGGAAAAAACCTCCTAAAGAGGGAAAAAGTGGCCCGGCGGTCCTAAGTGTGTTCACACACATCACTGCCTATATATATGGCAACACTCTCCTTCTCCATCCAATACAACTTTCTCCTCTCCCCTCTCTCCTCTGTTAACAAGGAGATTAACTTTAATCTTTTGATTAAAGTTTTTAATTAAACTTTATTTAATCATAATTAATATTAATTATGATTAATGTTTAATTTTTAAAAAAAATCCCTTTTAAGAGAAATTCTTACGGAAAAAAGAAGAAAAAATCAGAATTGAGAGGCGGAGAGGATCCCACGCACACGAGAGAGCATTTCATGCATTAACATGCTGCCCCCTACTAAATTTCAGTAGAAAATCGGTAGAAGTTTGATCACATACCTGCGAAAAAACCCGTAAACTCGTAAAAATGTATAAAAAATACATTTTAACCATAAAAATGCTCAAAAAAATTCTTAAAAATTAGAAAAAAATTCCTAAAAATTCTAGAAACTTAGGGAATCCATTCTACCAAAAATTTCCATAGTAAAATATGTAGTGTTTTTGTAAAAATTTCCATTAATGCTTATTTTAAACCACAAAAAACAGCATTAAACTCATGAATTTTTTCGCAACATCAATTCGTCCATTAAATTATAGTAACACGCGTTCCAATCGCCATATCGACGATCCACATGCAAATCATCAACATAAATCAATAGAATAATATTTTTATTAGTAAATATTAAAATTTACTTTAAAAAAATCAACAACAATTAACTAGAGATTGCTCTGATACTACTGTTAAAACCCTAAGATCTCTCTAGATAATTGTTATGCATAAACATGCATAAATCAAGCATAAAATCAACCACCCGACCACCCCCGAGCCCAAGGGATGCACACATGAATTATAAATGAAATACATCATACCTCTACCTTGATGTCCCATACCATCAAGAGGTATAACTCCAATCCAATAGCATGTAGCTATAGTGTGAAATGGTAGGTGAGTAGATATGGACCTCTACACAAGAGACCATAGCCTAAGCCTCCAAGCCCTCAAGCCCCCATTGAGTGTGCCCCATGCCCCTATTATATAGGAGGGCCCTCAAGTGACTCTTGACTTTCCATTCCCCATGTGTAACCCTTGGATGCCTGACCCTAACCTTAACCTTTAAGGTTAGTCCTAACCCATGCTCCACTATGCTCACAAGCCTAATGTGGGTTAGCGTCCTAGTATATGCACACATAATGTGCATATAACATAGCACATATAATGTACATATAACACCATGGCTCATATTCCATGTGGGGGCACAACACTACTTGAAGTTGCATGATCTTGCTAGTTTGTGTTGGATTGTGGTGGAGGTCCTCCCAAGTTGGATATTGATATGGGTTGGTCATGTTAGGCTATGGTATATAATAAGTGTAGCATCATTACAGGTGTTAAGTAAGTTTTCGAACTGTATTGGTAGCTCTAGGTGGTGGTGGATAATAAGAGCTATAGAAGTAGCACCATGTGGTACATATGCATCATGTCCTCGTAATCATTGGGGTTGTCCATGCCAAGGTTCCTCCAATAAAATTTGAGGTTGTGTGCTTTTTTGAATAATCTTCTTGGATTCTTTTCCTTGAAACAAATCGGAACCTAGGTCTATGGGCATGTCTTGCAAATGAGAAAATATAAGAAGCCAGCCCTCGTCTTTGGGAGGATGTTCAATGGTGTGGGTAAATTTTCCAACAGGGTTACTTATAGAGAAAGACACTCCGCTAGTCCCTCGCTGCTGGAACGTTTGGAAGAAAGAGCTCGTTAGACTGCATGATTGCTTGCCAATAAGTTCTTAAGAGAGGATGGAACCTTTGAATGGTCATCCTCTATGCCAACCTCCTTGTCAAGCCTTGAAGCCTGGGCAATAAGGGAAATGGCATAGTCCTCCCTCAAATTGAACATACACTCTATATCATGGAGGAAAACATAATCTTTACCACCAATCAAGACACCTGGAAGCATGGGCACTGCATAGTTGCTACTCTAAACATCAAAATCTTCAACTGGCTGTGCTGCCCTAAGAGTTTCAGTCCTCAGTTGAACAAGGTCAAGAGCAGCCACTTGCAGCTCCTCATCCTGGAGGTTGATATCTTCTTCCTGCTCTGCCATTTTTGTTGCCACAGGAACATCCTCTTTTTCCTCTGCTTCAGATGTGTCTTCTTCTTCAACCTCCTGCCCTTGCTCTTCTAGAGAGTGATGAACTGAAGACAATGTACATAAGGAATGCCATGGTTTCCTCAAGCACTCTACACTTTCTGGTGTGTGAGCCATCCCTTGGCTTTTTCTATCATTTTTTCTCTAATCTACACATTACCCATTGCCCATTATCTTGATTAATGGTTTCCCATGAAAAATATGTGGATTTGATGGTGATTTGTGTGTCATTTGGTGTAGAATAGCTCTCTTTTTTGTTTTTGTAAAGAATGCTTTTAACTTATTTTTTAAGCTTAATTTGTTGTTTTTGTTGTTGTTAATATGGTTTTTAGTATTCTTAGGGCTTGCACATAGTTTGTATTAGGCTTAGTTTGCATCCATTGCATCAAACAATGCAATAGAATGCAATTTTAAGTGAATGTTAGCTCTCTTTAGTGTTAAACATAGAACTAAACTCATTATTTTTTGCTTAATTATGTGTTTTTGTTGAAATTATTTGCATTAGAGTGTTAGAAAACATTAGGAGTAGCTTAATCTTTCAAAAAAATTCTTAAAACCATTAAAAAATCATTGAATTCGACAAATTTCTCTTAATGGGCTGGTTTGTGTCATTAAAGGTGTTCTGAGGGCTTGCTCATAGTTCGTATTAGGCTTAGTTTACATCCATTGCATCAAACAATGCAATAGAATGCAATTTTCAGTGAATGTTAGCTCTCTTTAATGTTAAACACAGAACTAAAATCATTAATTTTAGCTTTTTTGTGTGTTTTTTGTTGAAATTATTTGCATTAGAGTGTTAGCAAGCATTAGAAATAGCTTAATCTTTTAAAAAATTTAAAACCATTACAAAACCCTTGAATTTGACTAATTTCTCTTAATGGACTGGTTTTTGTCATTAAGGGTGATTAATCTTGTTCAAGAGGCAAAAAATTTAGAAAATCTGTTTATTGGGGTCGAAATTGATCATGTGAGTAGTCAAAATTAGTGTTTTTGAGTGTTTTGAGAGCATCTAGATGCATCAAAACAACTAATTACATCAACGGGAGGAATTTGTCTCTCTTTGCTTAATTTTGTCTGAAAAGAAGAGATCAAAATTAAGAGTCTAATTAATATCCTATTTTGGATTAATTTACACATTTGTTGATGCACATAGATTAGCATTCCCTTGCTCTATCCAATGATGTGCTCAATTGTGTGAATTAATCAGGGATTAGTGATTAATTAGAGTTTTTAATTAGTGTAAAAGAGAAAAAGATTAGTGAAAAGATTAACCTTTGATTAATCATTAATCACTTTTTTACATAACTCATTAAGGCTAATGAGCATTCAATGAGTAGATGCTCATGAGTTATCAAACTGTCCATTTTGGGGGTCATTTGACGGGTGTAAGAGGTGTCATAAAAAGGTCAACTTTTTTGATTCTCACTTATCTTTTTGGGAAAATGCCCATATCTCCTTAATTTTAAATTTAAAAAATACCCCCCCCAAACAAGGAAATTTGTATTTTCCACTAGACTCAAAAAAGAAATTCGAAAAAATAGCTCACGCGTGAACCATTTTTTACACTTTCACGCCTTAAGGTTTCACGGCGTGAAATAAGGTTCACGCCCAAAAAAAATATCAAATTTCATTTTTCATAAAGTCCAGTTCATGCCACAAAAAAATAAAATTATTTTTTTGTGAAGTCTGGTTCACGGCATGAAACAAGGTTCATGCAAAAAAAAAACGAATTTAATTTTTTCGTGAAGTTCAGTTCACGGCATGAAACAAGGTTTATGTCCAAAAATAAATAAATAAATAAAATCCAAATTTAATTTTCCATGAAGTTCGATTCATGGCGTGAAACACTAGCATTTCATGATGCAAATTTTTTTTTCCGATAAAATTCATGCTCGCTTCACGCTGCCCCGTGAATTGCATCCTACTAGTTCACGACACGTGAAAGAGGGTCCATCGGTCCAAAAAAAAAGAGACTCTAGAAAATACCCTTGTTTGGAGGTTCGCATCTCCTAAATCGTAAACGATCATTTTGGCCTTCAACAAACAGCCTCAAACTCAAAAATTGAGGTAAAAAACAGTCCGAAAAGCACGAAAAATCGCCAAAAACAACACGAAAACGACGTCAAATCATATTCGGCCCACATTTTGAGGGTCTAAACGACAAAATCACAAATGACTCAGGGAGACAAAGTTGTAATACTCCAAAAATACTACAACTCTCTCATATAAAGTTTTTCAAAATTCCTTTTGGAACACCCTCAAAAAAATGTGCGAAATAGGAAAAAGATTCTCATAATTTTTTTCATCTCCCAAAGCCTTTTTCCTTCTTCACTGTTGCACTGCAAAATCACCAGATTTCAAGCATAAACAGTTCTCTACCAGATTTCAAGCATAAACAGTTCTCTACCAGATTTCAAGCATAAACAGTTCTCTGCCAGAACTTTCAAAAAACTATAAAAAATACCATGTAGTGACGAAAACGGTGCCCGTAACGCGCCCGAAATATGATTTTGGCCAAAAAACTTTGTCTAATCGGACAGTATACCTGCCCTATATATGACATATGTGACCAGAGTACATGTACATACACCCAGTATCAACAATACATGTGCAAACCTTGTCTGCACTTCCAAAATGCACTACTGCACTGCAAAATAACCAAATTTCGAGTAGAAACATTTCTCCACCAAAACTTCCAAAAAATTATCAAAATTTCGCGCAGCGACAAAACGGAGCCCGTAACACGCCCGAAATATGATTTTGGTCGAAAAAACTTTGTCTAATCGGATAGTATACCTGCCCTATAGCTCCGCTCCCTCAAAGACAACTCCTCAATTAGAGATGTGTAGCTCCCAGAGCTACTGAGAGGGTGTTGTACCTAAACCAAGAAGGGGAAAGGAATGATGGTGCTCCTACCTGTGTAGTAGCACTTCCTTCCTTGCTTGTTCTTGCCTCTTGCTTGCCTCCTTAGCTCTCACATGAACCAGGCTCTGATACCATAAAAAGAATGTGGGGGAGAGGGAGAGCTTCAAACCCTAGCAAGCAAACACACACACACAAGAGAGAGCAAGACACAAGAGAGAGATGGATGGCTGAATTTTCTTCTATCTTCTTCTTCTCTACTTAACAAGGAACTCAAAGGAAAATCCCTCGAGCCAACGTCTCTTTATCAACAAATCTCACCAAAGGAGATGGCAATCTACTCAAAAGCCTCATCATCGAATGCCACTCTGCAAGAGACTCGAGCCTCATCGTCCAACAAAGCCCATGAGTCTCTCAAACCTGCAACCTCAGTGCTAACAAATGTGAAGGAGGGCTCACAACCTCCCACTTCAACCAAAAAGAAAAATCCACCAAGACAATAAAAATCAAGGTATCTTAATAGTATCAAAATGTGGGTAGAGAAATAGATACTTGTTGCTCAAGGGTTACTAAAAAGGTGCCGATCAAATTTGGGTACCTCGACAGTCAAAGCCTCTTCCTCAATGCAGCACTCAAAGGCCAAGGAAAAAGAAAAGTACTCCACAACACTGTCCACAAAAACCTATGCGAGTTCCTCAAAGAGCTTCATCAAGTCAACAAGTGTGGGTACCAAAAAGATTACTGCAAGAATAAGGGTACTACCAAGGAAATACCCATGCTTGGATTTCCAAACACATCACAAAGTCCTCTAAGCTTGCACAAAGAAGGAAACCTCAGCACCAAATGCATCAGCCAAACACCACATATTTATAATGTTCATCAAAGATGGGTGCCTATGCATGTGCTTCAACAACAAGGATACTATGATGGTAATCTCATCATATGGTTGCCAAAATCGAACAACGTGAAGAAATCCTCACCACCAACTTCATCCCCAACAGCTTCACCTAAAGCTCAACAAGAATGGAGGCCCAAGTAAGTCACTCAAACACTCTCGTACATTCAGCACTACATAAGAGCTTGTATATTCAAGCAACCCCAATGGTAACCAACCAGTAGTCTTACCTACCACCTCAATACTGTTTGAGCCAAAAATTCAAGAATCAATTCCCACGTCAACAAAGACTTATGAGTGCATCCAAGACAAACTCACAATGCTCTTTTCACCCCTCTGGATGTGAAATGTAAATGAAGAGGCTACGTGACAGAAATAGGAACCTATTCTCTCAAAAAGGAGAGTAGCCACTCACAAGAACTTGTTGCTTCACAAGGTGGTAGCCAAAAAAAAAACACACACACACACACACATACAAACACAAGGGAGCCGCACATATGGCCTACCAAACAACTCCCAAGGATCTTCCATAGCCATTATATTTTGTTAAGCTTATAGCTTACTATTATTTTGGCTAAGTTAATGTAGCAGCTGCTCCATGAGTACATATCCATACTCATGCACTAGAGGACATTTGCACCAAAGCCTCACCATCGACAACTTCCACGTATATCTCTGGATGGGGAGCCATGGTGGGCGAAAACTTAGTCAATGGTACAACCCATCGCCTGGAATTTTCCTTCAAATTACGAACCTCTCCATATGATGCTACCAACTTCACAAATCCATGATCTTCAATCCTTAGTGAAGATATCTATATTAGCCTTGCAAGTCGATGTAATTCTTTCAATCCTCGCCGACCAGTGGCTACTTCAACATAGAGTAGTAATATAAAAGTTTTTTTGACTCAAATCTTGTACTTAATGTATATTTTCTTCATAAGACCACTTAAATATATATATAAACATAAAAAGAACATGGAAGAAGCATGCAGGAACAGGAATAGGTCCTACTCAACAACATTTGACAAAATCCTACCACACAAAGAGACATAGTCAAAGGCCAATTTCTGCAAATGATGAATGTCACTTCAATGAATCAAATGAGGAACTGAGAATCACCATCTCGTTCTGATGATTATGTCTATGTTCCTCTGGATCCTTCCCTCTTCTCTCCCATTATTAACATCTCTTCCCCACTAACACAAATCACATGTAACCTTGCTTATGATTGCCAAAAACAAAGCGAGCCCCAAAAAAAAAGAGCTCGCAAAAAAAAAATGCAATCACTTGCAAAAAACCCCACCCCCACCCCATTAGGAATTCACAATAAACCACTAAGCTTTTCATTCACTAATAACTAATCTTTCTCATTCCTTCCCGGAGGAACTAAGACCATTGAAGGTCACTCAACATCAAAGCCATCGACAAAGCTTGTCCATTCTCCCCACACAAAGGTCTTCAATGTGATCATGAGAGGACACGATCGCCCATCAGGAAGGGGGGGATGTTAACCCATTCCTAGGGTTAACAAGAGCTACTGCCATTATCTTACATCAAGGAGTCATGGTAGATATACCAAATGGTCATACATTCAAGATATGAAGCAATGGTGTCCAAAGCTACAACTTGGACGGGCGCCCGTAATGGTGTGACAGAGTATTTATGGCGATTTCCACTTTAAGAGCGTGTGGTAGCAAGTTAGGATGAAGTCCTAAGTGATGTACTTAATGGATATATTATGAGATTAGTCATTGTAATAGCATTAGGCCTCTTATGAGCCTAAAGTGCTCGGCCAGCCACCACAGTTTAATTGAGTGTGAACACTTATGGCCATGTATATAAGTGAATCTCTCATAATACAACAGACTCTCCCATTATGCAATTGAGTCTTTCTCTTGCTAATCCTATTGCAAATCTCTCTCCCTAATGTATGCTAGTGAGTGTGTGTGAGTGAAGTGAGGTGAGAGGAGGGACGAGTACCTGTAGTGCAGCGTGGTGGCAGTGTGACAACGCTCATGGGAGGAATGGTGGAATTGCTTCTCAAGGAGTTACAGAGATTGGAAACCTCAAGGGTTACGAGCTTGGCCATTGAAAAGATCCTCACGAAAGTTGCAGTTCACCAGGTAATCTCTTATTGGATGTGTTTCAAGGAGGGTTAGGGTGAGTTATAATAGTCTTGGCAAAAAGCAATGCGGTCTTCGGTCTCAGCATCGGCTCAATCACACCTCATGTGTATGGCAAGACGCACCATATATAGGTATTCTTAGAAAATAATACTCCATTACACGAGCTTGGGCACAAGGTATAGGTATGCTGATAAGACTACTTCTGAATTGTCCTATTTTTTACTAGGTGGTGGGCTTTGATGAAGGACATAGTTTTGTTCCCCGAGCTTAGTCATCCCATAGATGAGTGGGTGTTGAGTAAGGTCGAGGATAATGGCATATATCCATAAAGATGGATAAAAGAACTTACCGGAAAAGAGGTTTGGAGTTTGTGCCTATGGTGGTTATATTATGCCAATGGGACATATCCCCCCTGACAAGGAGGCCTTGTGGAAAGGTATAGTCCCATGCCTTGCTCCATGTTATCCATTTGTTTGATGTAATTTTGTGAAGCAAATTTACATCAACCTAAGCAGTCTGGTGGAGGCCGAGGGATTAAAGCAACCTATAGGTCGTGTGGCAAGAAAGGCATATGTTATAGCTCACCCTAGCCCCCCTTGAAACACATCTAACTGTCGTGAGGATCTTTCCAATGGCCAAGCTCGTAACCCTTGAGGTCTCCAAGCTCGTAACCCTTGAGGTCTCCAAGCTCTACAACTCCTTGAGAGGCAATTCCACCGTGCCTCTCGCCGCCGCGAGCGTTGTCACACCGCCGTGTTGCACTACGAGTGCTCGTCCCTCCTCTCACCTCACATCACTCACACACACTCACTAGCATGCATTAGGGAGAGAGATTATAGCAAGAGTAAGACTCAATTGCATAATGGGAGAGTATGTTATATTATGAGAGATATTCACTTATATACATGGCCATAAGTGTTCACACTCACTTAAACTGTGGCCATAAGTGTTCACACTCACTTAAACTGTGGCCAGCCGGACACTTTAGGCTCATAAGAGGCCTAATGCTATTATAATGACTATTCTCATAATATATCCATGAAGTACATCACTTAGGACTTCATTCTAACTTGCTACCACACACTCTTGAAGCGGGAATTCCATTAATACTCCGTCACACCATTACAGGCGTCTATCCAAGTTGTAGCTTTGGACACCATTGCTTCATGTATGACCCTTTGGTGTATCTACCTTGATCTCTTGACATAAGATAATGGTCGTAGCTCTTGTTAACCCTAGAAATGGGTTAACATCCCCCCTTTCCTGATGGGGCGATCGCATCCTTTTGTGATCACGTTGAAGACCTTTGTGTGGGGAGAATGGACAAGATTTGTCAATGGCTTTGATATTGAGTGACCTTCAATGGTCTTTGTTTCTCCGGAAGGAATAAGAAAAGCTAGTTAGTGAAGGAATTTTTTCAAGATGAGTTGTGAGTGTTGGTTTACCTAGTAAATCCCATAACTCAAGGGTCATGAGATTGTGTTCTCGTGTTGGATATAGCTGTGCTGGAGCTGTGATGATTTTATTTGAAATTTCCAATCCAACCAAAATCCTAGGGATCTTTTCAATAAGAGATGTTAGAAGTTCCAACTCCTCCAAGGTCTCTTCCTCCCATGATAGCAATTGTACAATGCCTTCAGGAGTGTTCAAGGTGACTATTTGCATGGATTCATCAATTGAATACAACGAGTCACGTATCCAAGTTCCACCAAGGACGACATGGTACTCAAGGGAATCTAGGATAACATGGAATGTAAATTCCACATCTCCACCAATTGTTTGAGTAACATAGCCTGGAATTTCAATGTTTTGTCCATTGGCTCCTCTTGCAAGACCATTGTCTATAGGGATAAGTTTAGGTTGTCCCAACAATGACACCTAAGTGTCTATTGTCATGATGTTATGAGACTAGCTTGAGAGCTAATTAATGCGCGTTTGCACTTAACATCATTGCTTGTAGGAAAATCCAACCATATCATGATAGAATCTTCAAAAACAACCATGGATGTTTCAGTTTTTGTTTTAGCTTTAGATCCCATTTATGTTTCATATTCCCATTCACTTTCATCCTCTTTTTGGCTCTCAACTTTTTCAAGAGTACCCAATGTGTACACTGGCACACTTGGCCCTCTGACAATTCTAAATGAGGTCTATTTGGAAACTTGTGAATCCTCACAATCCTATTCTATGGAGTTCTTTATGTCTCGATGATATAACTCATGTTAAGCTCTTAAAGGTGCAAGTGCTGATGTTATGTTGGCTTCACCATGAGAGAAGAGCATTCCTCTAAATGAGGTTTTAAGAGACTGCTTTAATTTTGTAAAGGAATTATTGAATTCCTAACGTGTTTTCTTAACCGCATAATTCATGCACTCTGTCTCTAATGACTCTTCGGAGAGGGTATGTCTTCCTCTTGAAAGGGAAAGTGATACTCCTTTGGGTTTTGTAATTTAGTTGTTTTTTTAGGTTTGGCATTATTAGGCTCAATCACAACCGGTGATCCTGCTCAACCATGCTAAGCATGCTCTCCTGAGCTTGCTTTTTGCGTTTCGCATATGTCATGTGATCAAGATTTTTGGGGTGGTTGGGTGGGTTCTAGTCTCTTGATTGGTGTGTGAGGTGCACTGAGTGAATAATCAGAACTTGTTGCATCCTCACTAAGTGACATACTAGAACTTGTTTCATCTTTTGACTTTCTTTGGATAATCAGGTTTTCATTATGTTTGCCCATGCGACGAGATCGATTTTTCTTTTGGGCTTTTGTACCATGTGTCGCACATATGGGTTTTGTGGTGGCCTTTGAGGTGGATGCTTGTACATCATGTCTAGCTTTTGGCTCTTTTGAGTTTATGTCCCCTTTTGGGTTTATGTCCTCCATAGGCTCCTTTTCCTTGTCATTTAATTCAACCTTGGTTTTGATAGTTTGTTGTCCCTTGTTTTTCTTGGGTTTAGAAGGTTTTGCTTTTTCTTTTGGGTTCTGCTTTAAAGCATGTTCTTCTACCCATGTTGAGGTATTATCTTTTGCGTTTTTTAAAACCTTTCCTCGTACCTTGGCTTATAAGCATGTAAGTACATTCAAGGGTACTGTGGACAATTGCCTGTTTTGTACACTTAAGATGTTAAGAGTTTTATTTTGTGAGATAAGTTGCATTGAAGCAACTTGTTCTTGGGAAATCTTAGAACATGTGATCATCAATGCCACATCGTTCACACATGGGTTGTAACGTGTCACAGTGACACTATGGGCATGGAAGTATTTCAAACTGTGTAGTCTGCCACTTTGTGAGGTCCATGACAATAGGCGCACGGGAGATAGGGGTTTTGAGTTGATGAATTGGGATACTTTTTAGTATCATGATCAAAGGATTTACAATATATGCAGTACAGAAAAACAGGTGCCTTGTATGCACAATGTGTATTCAGATGATCGTTAGTGATTGCACTTAACACAAGGCATTTCGCTCCTCACTTGTAGAGGCATTAAGGATGGTTGGTTTTGAAGGAGCTTATCTTCTCTAAAGATGTCGATTGAAAGCTTTTAAGCAAGGCTGCATAGAATTCAGGGAATAACAAATCCAAGATCAATCTTTCTTTTGCCCTTGCTTCACTTGGTTTAGATGAGGAACATCTCGTAGCATGATCATCTTCCAGCATGTTGTCATCTAAACGTACTGCTTCTTTACAACATTGATCGAATGTTTCCGAGTTGGATACAATGATCAAGTTGTGTAAGCTGTTTTTCTTTAATCCCATCATGAAACATCTCTTCAATTGAGAATTGTTTAATTTCTCCCATGACTCACATCATGAGTCCAAGAGTTTTATCCGAAGAATAAATTTTCTAATGGTTTCGTTTGGTTTATGCTCAATTGAATAGAGTTCTTTTGTTGCACTCCACTGATCACCTTGTCTTGAAAAACCGTGGATAAAGGCTATTTTCAAGGTTTTGAAGTTGGTCTTAAGAGATCATCGGCATCAATGTGATGAACCATTGACTAGCCTTGCCCTCTAAGCATAAGTTCAACACATGTACCTCAGTGGGGCAGTTGGGATTTCCAAAGACTTCACATCTTTGTTCAAACATTTGAATGATTGAATAGGATATGTTGTTCCGTCGTATTTGCCCATGAGTTTGGAGATCTGGGTTGGATACAATGTGTAAGCTGTTTTTCTTTAAGCCCATCATAAAACATCTCTTCAATTGAGAATTGTTTAATTTCTCCCATGACTCACATCGTGAGTCCAAGAGTTTTATCCGAAGGATAAAGTTTCTAATGGTTTCATTTGGTTTATGCTCAATTGAATAGAATTCTTTTGTTGCTCAATTGAATAGAATTCTTTTGTTGCACTCCACCGATCACCTTGTCTTGAAAAACCGTGGATAAAAGCTATTTTCAAGGTTATGAAGTTGGTCTTGATCGTCGGCATCAATATGTGATGAACCATTGACTAGCCGTGTCCTCTAAGCCTAAGTTCAACACATGTACCTCGGTGGGGCAGTTGGGATTTCCAAAGGCTTCACATCTCTATTCAAACATTTGAATGAATTGAACATGATCTGTTGTTCCGTCGTATTTGCCCATGAATTTGGAGATCTCTATAGCTATATTCCATCGTATTTGCCCATGAGTTTGGAGATCTCTACAGCTATATTCTTGTATGAGTCACTGAGGTCGTATGTGAGTGCTCTTGTTGGGAGAGACTCACTCAGTCCTTAGGCTATCCCCCTTCCTAGACTAGTCAGTATGTCCAAGGTGTGGGCATCCAGAAAAGGGTTGGTACCTATAGGATTTGTGGAGATGTTAGGTAAAGGACCAAAGCCCCGGTGGGATTATAGTGAGACAGGGGGGGTGTAAAACCCGATAACATGCTTGTTATAGGCATGGCCAATGGTATTGGGAGGTGCATTTGCGACATAAATCTCAATGGCTCAAAGATGTTAGCTATTGGGTTTAGTCCTTGTGCGATCCCTAGCAATCCCTCTGTCGTTGCTATGTCTGATTGCCTAATTGCTCCTTAATGAGCAAGCACGTGTTTTTTTTTCTCACAGCCCGTTTATAGCCTCAAGAGGACTGGCGTTCTCTTCGTTGGGTCAAACAAGTGTCCATTCGCCCTAATTAGCTTAGGCGCTCTATGCACGTGAACGACCTCTTAGAGATAATTTTCCAGAAAAAGTGCATGCTAGTAACTTCCCAAATGGAAGAGGAGGTTCTAAAACCTAAGGAATAGCTATTGACTGAGAGGTTTTGGCATCGAACTTCATTGGTGAGGATGGGGTTGAAGGAGTAGATGCTTTATTGGAGTTGGTCATTGACACAGATGGTAGGTCATTGTGTAGAGGGGCTTCTATGGAAGAGGCTTGTAACCTTTTGCGTTCATAATCATAGAAATCCATTAAAGTTGGATCCGGTCAGTGGGATTAAAGTGACAGGGGGTGTAAAACCCAATGACACGCTCGTTGTAGGCATGGCCAATGGTATTGGGAGGTGAATTTGGGGCATAGATCTTAATGGCTCAAAGATGTCAGCCATTGGGTTTAGTCCTTGTGTGATTCATGGCAATCCCTCTATCGTTGCCATGTCTGATTGTCTAATTGCTCTTTAATGAGCAAGCACGTGTGTTTTTTTAATGCTTTTTATATTTTCTCATAGCTCGTTATATAGCCTCAAGAGGCTTGGCGCACTCTTCGTTGGGTCAAACGAGTGTCTGTTTGCCCTAATTAGCTTAGACACGCTACACGCACGTGAACCTTAGGGATATTTTTTCAAAAAATGTGCATGCTAGTAACTTCCCAGGTGGAAGAGGAGGTCCTAAAACCTAATTTCTATCACTGTTTGAAGATGAAAAAAAATTCTAAGAGTTTTTTTTCCCTATTTTGCAGCACATTTTTTGAAGGTGTTCCAAAAGAAATTTGGAAAAACTTTGTATGAGAGAGTTGTAGTATTTTTGGAGTACTACAAATTTGTGTCTCTTAGTCGTGATTTTGTTGTTTAGACCCTCAAAAAGTAGCCCGAATATGTTTTGAAGTCGTTTTCGTGCTGTTAAAAAAAGAATTTTCGTGCTTTTCAGGCTATTTTTTACCTCGATTTTTTAGTCGAATTTTAAGGCTATTGGTCGAAGGCCAAAACAATCGATTTTGACTTTGGACAACTAAGACCAAAGTTGAAGAGCTCGATGTCAGCTTTCCGATGAGCCCTAGAGCGCCTTCATCGGATTCACGGTTTAGGATATACGAGCTTCCAAACATGGGTGTTTTCCAGAGGTCTTTTTTTTGGGTGCCGACAGACCCCCTTCATGTCGTGAACTAGCAGGGTGCAGTTCAAGTGGACTTCACGAATTTTATCAAATTTGATTAAAAAAAACTATTTCACATTGTGAGATGCCTAGTGTTTCACGTTGTAAACCAGACTTAATGGAAAAATTAAATCTGTTTTTTTTTGGGGGGCGTGAACCTTTAGGTCGTGAAACTTTAAGGTGTGAAAGGGTAAAAATTGGTTCACGCGTGAACTATTTTTTTGATTTTTTAAAATTATTTTTTATTTTTTGGCCCAGATTCCTAGGGTGTGAACCCTTAGGCTGTGAAAGTACATAAATGGTTCACGGGGAGTGAACCTTTTTTTTTCGGGAGTCTAGTGGAAAATACGAATCTCCTTATTTGGGGGGAATATTTTTTGAATTTAAAATTAAGGAGATATGGGTATTTTTCCAAAAAGGTAAGTGGGAATAAAAAAAGTCAACCTTTTTATGACACCCCTTACACCCTTCATAAATGACTCCCAAAATAGACAATTTGACAACTCATGAGCATTTACTCATTGAATGCTCATTAGCCTTAATGAGTTATGTAAAAAGGTGATTAAGAACTAATCAAGGATTAATCCTTTTGCTAATCTTTTCCTCTTTTATACTAATCAAGGCCTCTAATTAACCACTAATGCCTAATTAATTCACACAATTGAGCACATCATTGGATAGAGCAAGGGAATACTAAGCTAGGTGCATTAACAAATGTGTAAATTAATCTAAAATAGGATATTAATTAGGCTCTTAATTTTGGTCTCTTCTTTTAAGGTAAAATTCCTCCAATTAATGAAGAAATTGATGTAATTACGTGTTTTGATGCATCTAGATGCTCTTAAAATACTAATTTCAACTACTCACATGATTAATTTAGACTCCAAATAACACATTTTCTAAATTTTTGGTCTCTTGAAGTAGATTAATTACTCTTATGATAAAAACCAGTCTATTAATAGAAATTAATCGAATTCAAGGGTTTTTTGATGGTTATGAGAAATTTTTTAAAGGATTAAGGTACTCCTAATGCTTGCTAACATTCTAATGCAAATAATCTCAACAAAAAACACACAAATTAAGCTAAAATT
Source organism: Cibotium barometz (assembly GCF_041138505.1). NCBI lineage: Eukaryota > Viridiplantae > Streptophyta > Polypodiopsida > Cyatheales > Cibotiaceae > Cibotium > Cibotium barometz. The sequence continues at coordinate 28,169,359 of NC_141080.1, read as the reverse complement.
AATGATTTTAATTCTATGTTTAACACTAAAGAGAGCTAACATTCACTAAAACTTGCATTATAATGCATTGTTTAATGCAATGGATGCAAACTAATCCTAATACAAACTATGTGCAAGCCCTAAGAACATTAAAAACCACATTAACAATAACAAAAACAAAAAATTAAGCAAAAAACATTCTTTACAAGAACAAAAAAGAGAGCTATTCTACACCAAATCACCATCAAATCCACATCCTTTTCATGGGGGAAACCCTTAATGAAGATAATAGGCAATGGGTAATGCGTAGATTAGAGGAAAAACAATGGAAAAAGCCAAGGGATGGCTCCCCGGCAGTGGCGCCAAAAGTGTTATGGCTCACCCTAATCCTCCTTGAAACACATCTAATAAGAGATTACCTGGTGAACCACAAATATCATTAGGATCTTTCCAATGGCCGAGCTCGTAACCCTTGAGGTCTCTAAGCTTTACAACTCCTTGAGAAGCAATTCTATGGTGCCTATTGCGCGAACGTTGTCACACTGCCGCGTTGCACTACGTGTACTCATCCCTCCTCTCACCTCACACACACTCACTAGCATGCATTAGGGAGAGAGATTAGCAAGAGGATTAGAAAGAGCAAGACTCAATTGCACAATGGGAGAGTCTCTTGTATTATGAGAGATATTCACTTAGATACATGGCCATAAGTGTTCACACTCACTTAAACTGTGGCCGGCCAGGCACTTTAGGCTCATAAGAGGCCTAATGCTACTACAATGACTACTCTCATAATATATCCATGAAGTACGTCACTTAGGACTTCATCCTAACTTGCTACCACACGCTTTTGAAGTGGAAATTGCCATAAATACTTCGTCACACCATTACGGACGCCTGTCCAAGTTGTAGCTTTGGACACCATTGCTTCATATCTTGAATGTATGACCCTTTTGAGTATCTATCGTGACTCCTTGATGTAAGATAATGGCGGTAGCTCTTGTTAATCCTAGGAATGGGTTAACAAAGACACAAATGTGGTGTCGAAGTTTTTTGCTTTGTAATTTCTCAAATAATCTTTCAAGGACATTATTCCCTTTGATTCTCCTTCTTGGTGAACCTTCTAAAAGATTGGCTTCTCTTATTCCATTTTACACTTCATATCAAGTGATGTGGTTATTAAGTGATACCAATACATGTGCTTGTTGAAGAACGCATGGAATGCAAGTTCTCTACATATTGTACACGTGCGTCCTCATGGCATTTGTTGGAATTAGGGTTGCAGGAAAGCACACAAAGCTTGGAGAAGAAGAAGCAAGAATGCACACAACACAAAGTGTATTAGATTGTGTCAATGTACAAAAGATAAGTTAGCCCTAGAAGGATGGGCGTATATACAAGCCGGGGGAAAAAACCTCCTAAAGAGGGAAAAAGTGCCCCGGCGGTCCTAAGTGTGTTCACACACATCACTGCCTATATATATATGGCAACAAATCCCCCTTGGGAGTGATGGTGTGAACGAGAGCTGGCACTCATGTATAGGGGAGTGCCATGCCCGAGGTAGATCAGTCCACAAAGGGGAGCAAGCCCAAAGCTTTGCGGAAAGCTTCGAACTTCTCATGAGGAAGCGCCTTTGTGAAAAGATCGGCGAGGTTGTCCTGTGTTGGCACATAGGCCAAGCTGATCTCTCCTGCCGAGAGTCTCTCCCTGACATAGTGATAATGTACCTCAATGTGCTTTGTGCGAGCATGAAAAACTGGGTTTCTCGCAACTGCCAATGTGCTCTGACTGTCAGTGAAGATAGAGGTGGCAGACTCATGTCCAACACCCAAGTCAGCCATAAGCCGTCTGAGCCACACACACTCAACCGTAGCTGTGAAAGCGCCCTGTACTCAGCTTCACAACTAGAAGTGGCCACAGTAGGTTGCTTCTTGCTCAACCAAGATATGCATGAGCTACCGAGCATGAAACAAAAACCACTTGGTGGACACTCTTGTGTCATAGCAACCAGCCCAATCTGAGTCCGAAAAAGCATGTAAATCTGGCGGCAATGATCCCCCCTTGGGATAAAACAACCCAAGATGTATGGTGCCACTCAAGTAGCAAAAGATGCGTTTAATTGCCTTCCAATGCTGAGATCCTGGGCTATGCATAAACCTGCTCACCTGTGAGACTGCAAACTGAATGTCTGGCCTCGTAATGCATACATAAATGAGGCAACCAACAGCTGTCTGATAGAGTGTGACATCAAAGTGATCTCCAGCAGCATGAAGACTCAACTTCAAACCTGTCTCCATTGGAGTAGCAATAGGCTTGCAGTCTTCAAGGCCAAATCTCCGCAACAATGTCTCAATATACTTTGTCTGACACAAAGCAATACCTCCATCACACTGCTTAAATTGTATCCCCAAATAATGATGCAAATGCCCCAAATCTGACATCTCAAAAGAGGCATTCAAATCAGCCTTAAAATCAGCAATATGACTCTCATTTGGTCCTGTGAGCAGCATGTCATCGACATAGAGAGCAATGATTAGATGTACACCATCCACACGTTTAACGTACAAAGTGCTTTCTGTTGGACTATTCTAAAACCCATGTGCAGTCAAATATGCATGTATCTTTTCATACCAAGCTCGTGGAGCTTGCTTTAAACCATATAAAGCCTTTTTCAACTTGCACACTTTGTTTTCCTGCCCTCTTTGAACAAAACCACGAGGCTGCGATACATACACCTCCTCATGCAAATCTCCATTCAAGAACGCAGTCTTTTTGTCCAGCTGATGTACATTCCAACCATTATGAGCTGCCAATGCACAAATGCTACGAATGGTAGTCATATGATAAGTGGGAGCAAAGGTCTCATCAAAATCAATGCCCTTTTCTTGAGCATAACCCTTTGCAACAAGTCTAGCCTTATAGCGATCAACACTGCCATCTGGCTTTCGTTTCAATTAAAAAACCCACTTACATCCAATGGCCTTTTTACCAATAGGCAAATCACACAAAGACCATGTACCATTCTTCATTATAGCATCATATTCACTTTGCATTGCAGCCAACCAATTTTCTGAATTTGTGCCTCATCAAATGAAAGAGGTTCTTCCTCTTCACACATACTAGACACAGCCAAAGCATAACAATCTGATGCATAAGAGGCATGCTGAAAACCTGAACGAGTACGACTAGTCATCATAGGTGCATCAATCTTATTATCACGCAAGGTTTGCACCAGCCATTTAGGCATACCTCTAGCCTGCTCATTTTCAGCCCTATCCTCATGAATTACATCCTGTAAATCTGCATCAGAAATAGGCTGATCTATGATGTCGTTTGAAATCTGCATAGGCTGAATATTTGCCTCATTAGGACTTACATTTGAATTCCCACCTGTAAAGAGAGGCAAGAACGTATCAAATACATCCCGTGAGCTCACACCTGTCTCTTTGGTACATGATAACAAGGGCTGCATAGCATCTTCCACAAAAACAACATCTCGACTAATCAATATACGCTTTGACTGTGGATGATACAATCTGTAACCCTTGCTTTCAGCACTGTAACCAACAAAAATGCATTTGATAGCCTTATCATCCAATTTTCTGCGTTGTTGCACAGGCACTAAAGCATAGGCCAAGCAACCAAAGACACGCAAGTGATCAATAGAAGGCTTCCTGCCATGCCAAGCTTCGTATGGAGTAATAGACTGCAAGGCCTTAGTGGGACACCTGTTGAGTACATATGCAGCACACATGACAGCCTCAAGCCAAAACGCATGTGGCAAAGCTTGGCTCTTGACCATACATCGTGCCATCTCCATAAGTGACCTGTTTTTCCTCTCAGCAACACCATTTTGCTGAGGGGTATACGGCACTATACATTGGTGTTTTATCCCACGACTAGCCAGAAATGCATCAAACTCTTTAGACATGTACTCCCCCCCTCGATCAGAACGGAGGGTGCCCACAGTACAATTGGATACATTTTCAACCATAAGCATAAACTGTTTGAAGCACAAAAATACTTCGGACTTTGCCTTCAGTGGATATACCCATGCATGCCTTGAGTAATCATCAATGAAAGTCACGAAGTACAAGTGTTTACCAAATGACGGAGTTTGCATAGGCCCACATACATCACTATGTACAAGCTGCAATTTGCGAGTGGCCCGCACAGAACCATCCTTTGGAAATGCAGAACGCTGCATTTTGCCCAAAATACAGCCTTCACAAACATGTTTCAATGGTGCCTCAAGAGGGGGCAATGAAGCAACCATATCAAATTTCTGCAAACGCAGCAAACTAGCAAAGTTCAGATGACCAAAACGAGCATGCCATAGTTTTGCATCTGAAACTGCCTTTTCATCAGAAACTGCATTTGCTGAATCTTCCACACACTTGTCATAAGAATTGAGCCTATACAACCCACGAAACAAGGTACCAGATGCAATAATCGTATCACCAGAAGTCAAATCATGAACAGTACATCTATCATCCACAAATTTGACTACAAATCCAAGTCTAGCAAGCGCAGAGACAGACAATAGATTCTTCTTTATCCCTGGCACATACAAAGCATCTGAAAGTGTGAAAGCGCTGCCATTTGCAGCAGTAAGCATAATTTTACCAACGCCCTTCACTGGGTAAGAAGCATTATTGGCACATGTGACAGTATTCCCATTAGGGACAGCCTCAAGAGAAGTGAACATATCACGATGCGAGGTAATGTGCTTTGTAGCACCACTATCAAAATACCATACATGAGAGTCAACAGAAACTGCCAAACATGCATCATGTACAGATGGGTCATACTGGCAATACACGCTAAACGCCCATTCTGTATCCTGCACAATATTTGCAGAATCTGCATTTGTAGAAGCATCCGCTATTGTGGCTGCATTTGACTCTTTCTTCTTTGCCTCTTTAGCCTTTAGCTTAGGGCAATTCTTAATGACATGATCATTTGCCTTACAATAGTTGCACCTGGTCTTTTTCTTACCTTTATCAAGAGCCTTCTCAGACTTATTGTTGCTACCTGTGGAAGGAGAAGAAGTTGCAGACCTACTAATAGGAGAAGAAACAGTGGAAGGGGCTGCCTTACCACTTCTTCTCTGCTGCTGGGCAGCAATAAATGCTTGATCAACTGCACGCTGCCTGGCCCTGTTTTGCCTGGACTACGCTTCTTGCAAAGCATCAGGTCTGTCCTCATTAAGAAGTCTCCACGTGGAAGCAAAAGTCTGATATGTCTCAAGTAAAGCATCAAGAACAGTCTGCACAAGAGAATGATCAGGAATAATCTCACCTGCAGAAATCAACTGTTCTTTGAGATCTTTAATCTCAGCAAGAAAAACATTCATGTCATCATCTTCTTGCATAATCTTCAATTCTAGCTCTTTACGCAGGTAAGCGATTTTTGCCTCGTTACGACCTGCATACAAACCAGCTAGAATATCCCAAGCCTGTTTTGCTGTTTTAGCTGAACGAATATGTGGGGTGATGTTACGTTTAACAGAAAGTGCAATCAAGGCACGAGCCTGCGCATCTTTACCATCCCAACGAGCTTGTTCACAGCAGTGGGTAAAACAGCAGCAACAGTAGAGCTGCTAGAACCTGCAACATCCTCAACAGATCCTACATCCACAGAACCTGGACGTACATCCGTACCCTACACAATGTTCCACACTCCTTTTGCAACCAAAACATGCTGCATCATGTATGCCCAAAGTGGGTAGTTGCTGTCTCCATCCAGTTTGTCTTCAGCGAAATACATCATTGCTGTTATCAGCCATGGCCATTGATTGAAACTGATGCAAAAGCTACCTGTAATGAAGCAAAGACTGAACAGAAGACAACTTGTGCTATGTAGCATGATCCCAATAGAACACGTATGCCTGTTTTGCAGAAAACTGCACTGTCAAAATTTCTGCAGAAAATGACGAAAACACCTGTGCAGAACTTGAAATGCAAAAACGGAGCCCGAAACGACCTCAGATGCAAATTCTGAGAACGCCAAGCCCTATGGGCTTATTTGCACAGTATAGGGACCTGCAAGCGCTCATGAAAACTCACCTCAATCGGAGAACGTGAGTCGGAGGGTGCTGGCGGTGTAGCCCTGGGAGCCGATGCTTGCTCTGATACCAATTGTTGGAATTAGGGTTGCAGGAAAGCACACAAAGCTTGGAGAAGAAGAAGCAAGAATGCACACAACACAAAGTGTATTAGATTGTGTCAATGTACAAAAGATAAGTTAGCCCTAGAAGGATGGGCGTATATACAAGCCGGGGGAAAAAACCTCCTAAAGAGGGAAAAAGTGCCCCGGCGGTCCTAAGTGTGTTCACACACATCACTGCCTATATATATATGGCAATAGCATTCTCTCCTTTAGCAATTATTTGAACAAATTTGCTCTTTCTACACAAATAAGCAGCCATACATTACACTCTCATACATTATTTGAACCAACTTGCTCTTTTTACACAGCAAGCTAGACTTACTCATTTGGAGGCAAGCTGGAGCGGGCTATAAGTTGCAGCTTCTCTATTGTGAATTGTTGTTGATTCTTATGCCAATCCTAGTACTTAAATACAACATCAAAGAAATCATTTCCATTTGCAGGATTTTCGATGTGGCTGTTGATGTGTACTTCTTTTTCGTAAAACTTAGGTTTGTTTCCTTCAAGTAATTCTGGTACATTTCCTTCTCATCTTCTGTGTGCTCCCCTTCCTTAGGCAATCCTATGTTTTCGTTTGAATCATCTTCTTAAAGTCTTCTTGTAATTACAAATCAAGATGAAAATTTTTAAGAAAATTAGAGCTAAAGAAGTAATGTATTTGACACAAATATTAGAGGTACACACAAATATTACCTGAAAAATAAATTGGGACACTCAACCAACTTGGTTTGCCCACTTTTTTATTATTGCGAGCAACTATTGTGTGGTCACCCACTTCCGTTCATCCTTTGTTAGCTTTGTAGAGTATTTGAATTTATAAGATCAAAACGTTGCATAAGAAAAATATCATGGCTTGGTGTGTGTGGTACTCACCCTGATGACAAATATCATGGTCTAATGTGTGTGGCACATGCATAACGAGTCACCTTGTGGTACATGCACACGAGTCACCCTGATGAAAAAATAATAATTAACAGCTTCAACTGAATACTTACATACAAGACATTGAACTTGTTGTTTAACTTGCAAAATATTTATATACCTATTGAGGTTTACAAGGTTCATTAATAACTCTACCTCTTCTTCCTTTGTGAAGGAAATGACGCGACACTGAACTTGAGGATACATATCCTTCGAATGTAACCATTCTATGTATCCAAGAAAATGAAGAAAATTATATTGGAGCTTTCAAGCAAATTAGAAAACATTTCAAAGAAAGAACTGTGAATTTGCATGCATTGAAGCCATGACACAAGTCTATGGTTTCCATCCCAAACAATTAAATTCTTCCTCACAAGGTGTGTCCACTTCGGCATTTCTTTGAGCTTTTCATCAAACATATTTGTTTGTTGCCACCAAAACCCATTTTTCCATCTCAGGTCCTTAGTATTATGTTCTTGGGGGGCTTCCCTAGGAAAAGTCTTAGAAACAATGAACTCTCCCATTGATGGCACATAACCATGCCTACTGAAGCTCTCTTAAAGTTCCAAAAGCTGGTTGTCTGTAGTTTGAGTGGATGGATTCACACAAAGCCTATTCAATGGTATAGGTGGAAGTCTAACATCATCGACAAAGTGTGAAGACAACCAGTCCTACAACATCTCAGTTTTGCACCAGCCTCCCAACAAGCGTAGAGGTGACTTGTGTGTATTAAGAGTGTATGTGTATGTGAGTGTGTTATAATTTGTGTGTGTGTATACCTGAGTGTATGTACGTGAGTGTGTGATAGTGTGTGTGTGTATACCTGAGTGTATGGGAGAGAGAGAGAGAGAGAGAGAGAGAGAGAGAGAGAGAGAGAGAGAGAGAGAGAGAGAGAGAGAGAGAGAGAGAGAGAGAGAGGTGGAGAGAGAGAGAGAGAATCTTCTTTACAATGTGTGTAAAAGATGGAGAGAGAGTGATTATATGCATTTGTGTTTTTCTTTATGTGTTTATTTGTTGGGGGGAGAGATGTTTGCAAGACATAAGTGTATGTGCACGTGAGTGTGTTTTAGTATATGTGTGTATACTTGAGTGTATGGGAGAGAGAGAGAGAGAGAGAGAGAGAGAGAGAGAGAGAGAATCTCCTTTACAATGTGTTTAAAAGATAGAGAGAGAGAGAGAGAGTGTGTGATTATATACATTTGTGTTTTTCTTTATGTGTATATTTGTGGGGGGGGGAGATATGCATGCAAGACTTTTGATTCAAAAACGAGAAAGAGAGAGAACGTCACCTTCTTGCTCCTAGTGGATCGTGGTCAATACAAAGAAAAAGGCATCAAGATGGCCTTTTATACACACACAAACTAACAATGGTTAAATATAGCCCAACCTGAACCTTAACATAACCACTCGAGTTATACAACGAGATCATATGCAACTAGATTGTTGTGCCTCATGTGCCCCAACATGCTCATGTTCAAGACCTACATGCTAGTCCACATCTTGCTTTCTTACAAACACACTTCACTACTGGGATGCATCCATAGTTGGTGTAGCCTCATGTGCCTCAACATGATTAGGATGCTCATGTTAGTCCACATTTTACCCTTGTACATCCACGGCTAGTGTGCCCTCATGTGCCTCTACATGCTCATGTTCAAGACCCACATGCTAGTCCACATCTTGCTTGCTTACACACTCTACTACGGAGATGCATCCACAGTTGGTGTGGCCTCATGTGCCTTAGCATGATGGTTCACATCCACATTGCTCAGTTGTATCCACATGCATGGAATTAGACACATGTTCTAAATATGCCTCAACATTGCACAGTTGTATCCAGATACATGGTTTTTTTTAAAACTTATTTCATAATTTGAGACTAATACTTACAATGATGATATGAAATTTAACAAGAAGACACTATTTGGACTGCACACGAAACAATAATAAAGTGCATGGGGGATTCATGCAATTCAAAGCATAAGATAACATGTCACTAAGAATCTAACTAAGATGAGGGCATGGAAACATAGGAGCACTATATAGTATAAAAGATAACTCTCTATTACTTGATTGGTGAGTTAAGGCCTATACAACTTGGTGCAATTATCAATATGTTAATTGTGTTAGCATAATGCCTCTTGATTAAACTAGTGATATTTCTCATACAATGCACATGGTCTTATTGAGCCATTCAAACCCAGGCATTTGCCTCCCCTAAAGAATGGTGTGTCCCAAAAAGCACTAGTCCAAGTTAACCTGTTTAAAGCGTGTGAGCATTGTAGTTGCAAATTGCATAACATTATCTAAGCACGTGCACATTCATAATGTTAGAGAGGAGGGAAGACATGATAATAAAACGAGTAAAGTGTTTGGGCACCTATTTGCTACTATAAGTGTTGATGTGTGTGTGTGTGTGTGTGTGTGTGTGTGTGTGTGTGTGAGAGAGAGAGAGAGAGAGAGAGAGAGAGAGAGAGAGAGAGAGAGAGAGAGAGAGAGAGAGAGAGAGAGAGAGAGAGAGAAAACAATGCTAATAAGCTCAAAGAGCACAAGTGAATGAACCTCAATGATCAAGTTGAATTAACAAGATTCTTTAGAGAAATGAAAACACCACAACATTCTTAGATAATATATAGATTTCTTTCTTGAAGAGATTGTGTGTGTGTGTGTGTGTGTGTGTGTGAGAGAGAGAGAGAGAGAGAGAGAGAGAGAGAGGAGGGATGACATGATAATAAGATAATTAATCACAAGAACATTCCAGAGAAAAATTAAAAGAATAATATAAAATATAATTGAAAGACTCTAAAAAAAGAAAAGATAATGTTTTCTGCTAAAAATTAAAAAATATTTTTAAAAACTTTTTTAAACACTAAAGTTAAAATAGTTAACACTAACCCTAACCCTAACCCTAACCCTAATGGTAACGTAAATGATATTTGGTAATCATTTATTTAGGACCTCCTATCTCTCTCTCTCTCTCTCTCTCTCTCACACACACGCACACATCCCTCCCTATCTCTCGCTCACACAATCTCTCTCTCACACACACATTTCTCTCTCTCTCTCTCTCTATTATGGAGGCCAAGCTTATTTTTCCCAATAATGAAACATGTGAGATGAGAGTGCCTTTGAGCAATGGCAAAGGCTTTGTGAACAAGGAATTTCTTATTCAAAAATGTTTACCATCACAATTCAAGGGTTTAGAGGTGATCACAATCATAAGAGATAAAGAGACACGTGTTGCCCTTGTTCCACTATAAGATATAGAAGGACCTCTACCTCCTTAATGACCTGATATCTCTTACATATGACATATGTGTATGCTCAAAATCCAATACATCAATTGGTACCTATAATTATGTGAATATTGAAAGTTCTATCAATTCTGACGATAGTCTGCTCTACAAAAGACATCTGTATTAGATGCAGTGCCTCTATACACCCAATTACCCAACCAAGAAGTACTTTCACCCTTGAAATCAAAAAGCACTATAGAGTTCTTGTTGAACATGAGAAAGGAGAACACTAAGACAAAGCTGGTGAGACGTATACCACGAGTGTTTTAGGTGAATGAGCTTTCTAGATTCTATGATGGGGATGTAATATTTGAGTTTCCTACCACCATGGGTTATGGGGCATGAATGGATGGCATGGATCATAAGTACGATGGTCACATTGCATTGGTGAAATGAATTATTTACACACCACATGCCCTTGATATTTGAACAAGGGCTTCCCTAATGACATTAGTTTCAAAGGGTGCATAAATAAAAATTATGCAATTGGTGTCCTAGCCATTAATGATGGAAAGCTCAATTGTTACTATTGCAAAAAGCCAGCTACTTGCAAGGCATCTTGTGCTTGTTATGTGTATTATGTCATCTACTAGTGATGACAGACTAACATGGCTTCTAATACACACAAAAATTCATTCACATGGTGTCCATGCTAAACATCAAAGACATTGCTTGATAAGACTAAAGTAATGGTTCAAAGAGTAATTAAAGTTGATGTAGGTGCTAGTCCAAGGAAGGTGCATATATGTGTTGCCAAGGAGTTGGTGGTAACTTCATTAGTACGAAAAGGAGATTAAGGACATGATCTTGGAGATAAAGAATTCAATAATGTGCTAGAAGAGCTCAGTTCGCTAGTTGAGAACGAGTGGTGGGTTAAATTAGAGAAGCATTTGTTAAGGTTATATATACAAAGTTAGAGAAGTATTTGTTAAGGCCATATATACAAAGTTAGAGAAGTATTTGTTAAAGTCAAATTAGAGAAGCATTTGTTAAGGACATATATACAAAGTGATTAAAATTTTCTTTCTTGTAGGTCTCAAAGGTAAGTAGCTCATGCACTAATATCTATTTTAATAATAATTGAGTCTTCAATAAATCAATTATAAAGTGGCTTTTTGACACAAGGAAAAATAAAGACATTGGTTCTATCTCTGTACTTGACAAGGCGACTGTTGGGCTGCTTCTTACTACTCCAACTCACAGTAGCACTTCCAAATGAAAACATAAAACCACTGGTAGAACTCATGTCTGCAACACTACTAGCCCAATCAACATATGTGTACCTATGTAGTTATATCTCTATACTAGCCTCATAGAAAAGTCCATAATCAATTGTGGACTTTATGTACTTGAGAATCTGTCTAGCCGCATCCAAGTGTGGCTTCCTAGGGGCCTACATAAACTGACTCACAAGTCTCACAGCATAGCGCAAGTCTAGCCTAGTAATGGTCATGTAGATCAAGCTTCCCATTATGTGCTTATACATAGTGGGATCCTCCAAAAGCTCACCTATATCTATAGAAAGCTTTGTGTTTTGCTCCAATGGCATTGAAATAGGCTTACAGTCTCTCATACCATACTTGGACATGTCCAAGCCTAGTAATGGTCATGTAGATCAAGCTTCCCATTATGTGCTTATACATAGTGGGATCCTCCAAAAGCTCACCTGTATCTATAGAAAGCTTTGTGTTTTGCTCCAATGGCATTGAAATAGGCTTACAGTCTCTCATACCATACTTGGACAACATGTCCAAGCCATACTGCCTCTGTAATAACAAAATGCCATGAGGTGATCTCACCAGCTCTATGCCCAAGAAATACTGCAAGTCACCCAAATCCTTTATCTCAAACTTCTGCTTCAAAAGCCTCCTGACATCATGTATGTCAGCACCACTATTACCAGTGATAATCAAGTCATCCACATAGATGACTAATAGCATGATCCCTTTATCTGTCTTTTTCACATAAAGTGAAAAATCTACATTGGATATCTAAAATCCAATGGTGACAAGATACTCCCCGATCTTGTTTGACCATGCTTTGGGTGCCTGCCTTCAAGCCATACAAGGCTTTGTGTAACTTGCACATAAAATCGGGGTGTGCATCACTCTCATAACCTGGTGGTTGCATCATGCATACTTCTTCTTGCAAATCACCATGCAAGAAGGTATTCTTTACATCCATCTGATGTAAAGACCAACCCTTTGCTGTAGCCATAGCAATGACAACTCTCACGGCGGTTGCCAATACATTAATAGACCCAAGGGATTCAACAATGCTCTTGATCTTTAAAGCTTACTCATTGATAGATATACTTTTCTTTTCCATAGTATGTAGCTCTTGTTTTAGCTACAATTTCCTTGCCTTTGTATTGCTTTGGAACATCTGCACTAGATTCTACCATGCAACTGCTAGAGTGTTGGCATGTTGTATGTGTTCTATCATTGTGTATGTGACACTGATCAAAAGCCAATACATGACTTTCCTTACACCCTGATTCCGGTCCTTGAATGCCTTTATATATGCTGGAGTGGCATTCTCTTCAGACAACTCTGGAGGCTCCTCATTATCTCCTTCGACATAGTCCCAAAATCCTTTACCCATCAAGATATTGGTCATTCTAAACTTCTAGGCATGGAAGTTGTTCTTGTCCAGTTTCTCATTGACAATCTGATTGAGTCCGTTAGACATGTTTGTTGCTTGTAAAAAAATGTGCAAGCATATAATTTTTGTATACAACCTATAGCACACCTGTATCTTTTGTGACTGCAGTGGTACTTCAGCAAAACTTTTTGTCACTAGAACTGACTAGAGTACATGTACATACACCCAATATCAACAATACATGTGCAAACACTGTCAGCACTTCCAAAATGCATTGCTGCACTACAGTAGCCGGATTTTGACTAGTGACAGCTCTCTACTATAACTTCTCAAAATTGCCAAAAATACTTTGCAGTGACCAAATGGAGATGGAAACGCGCCCTGAACGCGATCCTGGTTGTGCAAACACAGCACCTCCAAGCCTGGGAAGACATCTTCTCAATTGGATATGTGTAGCTCTCGGAGAGCTACCAAGGGGGTGTTGTACCTAAATAAGAAGGGGAATAGATGATGATGCTCTGTGTATCGCTTCCTTGTTTGATTTTTCTTGCCTCTTGCTTTTCTTCTTAGCTCTCACATGAACCGGAGCTCTGATACCATAAAGAGAATGTGGGGGAGAGGGGGAGAGCATGAGTTTCTTGCAAACAAACACACACACACAAGAGAGATGGATGATTGAATTTTCTTCTATCTTATTCTCTTCTCTACAACCATATAACTAAAAGATAAGAGTATATACATAAAGGGAAAGTACTCTCTTACAATAACATATAATGGTCGATCCATAGTGTGAACCCGACTATATAAGCTGGTGCTATAATTGTGTCATAATTCTAGTACTCTAAAGTGGTTGTCACACAGCTTGTTATCCACTCGGGCATATCAACCATAATCTCACAAACCATGCCAATGGTATGAGTGCGGAAGCTATCACCCAGGTGCATCATCAATGTCTGCCATCCGTAGCACTATAGTTGAGCTCGATATCTCAACAAGAAGAAAGCCATAGAGAGAGAGAGAGAGAGAGAGAGAGAGAGAGAGAACGTGCAGTGGCTAGGCTTATGATTAATGGTGGGGTGATTGAGCCCATTCATTTAACGAGATCAATCAGACAGGGATGTTCACTTAGCCCTCTTTTGTTTGCAATTGTTACACATCCAATCTTATCTTGACTGGATAAGCTACTAGAGGACGGTGAAGTTGTAGGGCCTTTACTTCCAAGCGGAGAGCAGATGGTTGGCTAGGCGTTGATAGCCTTCAGGCTCAAAGAGATAATGTTCATAAAGCTATGGCTATTTGGGATACTTTTGGTCTTGCTTCAAGGTTATGCATTAATATGTAGAAATCTGCTCTAATAAACTGCACTGAGAGCGATTTGTTGGATTTGGGATGGAATGGGTAGATCATACAAAGGGAATGCATCACACGCCACTTGGGTTATTCGATTGGAGTTGATGTTGATTCACATGCTTTGTTGGCATGGATTTCTACAAGGATAAATGATAATTTTGTGTATTGAAAATCTCAGGATTGGCCTATGCATATTAGGCTCAAAGTGGCACAATCCATTATGATTAGCATGATATCTTTTTTCTTGCCTTTATTGCCATGGACGGGCAAAGCTTTGCATCAGATACAACAGCCAATTCAATTTATGCTATGAAAAAGAGCAGGAAATAAGCTAGGGTAGACGTGGATTTCTTGGGAACATGTTACTACTCCAAGCCATATTAGATGTCAAATTACATAAGATCGCTAGGAGATGGCTTTTATTGCAAGATATATGTGTATCTCAAGAGCCATGGGTAGTAATGGCTAAGGCCCTTATAGAGGAGGTCGTACTTGTGCATGGTAATACCAAGATTGATGGTACATGGTGGGATGTAGTGAATGGTTCCCAACCGGTTCGAGTGGTGGCTTCACCTCTCCTTTCTCATTTGATGATCTCATGGAAGGAGGTGTTGGCACACACTAAATAGAACTCTTCAGATCAGCGGCGGTTGCAGTTGAATTCTATGGCATGTGAGGTGTTGGCTACTTTTACGACTTCTGGAGTGGCCTGATAAACTTGTTGAACAGCCAAAATTCAATAGAATGGCTCGATTGAGACTAGTGAGAATTCTGGATGCTTCGTTGCAACATAGAGGCCGCTTATTGTCTTTTCAAAAAATCCATCTTTTTAGGTTCCACGTGGATATGTACAGTTATGGAAGAAGGTGAGGGCAACACTTACACTGCTTGGTGATATTCCTCAGTTGGAGAATCAACAACCTCGAATAGATTGGGCATTTAGAAAGCCTCATGACATTGTCTAGCGTACAACAAATCAAGTGTACCATATGATGGTAGAAGATAAGCGCTGGATCACTGAGAAGGCTAATAGGGTATGAAACATTAGGAAGAGTAAGGCCTGGTGGAAGGAAGTAACCTTATAGGGCTGGTGGTCTAAGATTCCATATCAAAGGAAGGTATTCCTATGGCGCATGCTAGTTGGAGGCTTATCATTGGGAGACCAGTTACGAAAGCGACGGATTACTTTTAATAATTGTGTGTTTTGTACTACATGCTTGGAAACATGTCCACATCTTTTTATTTCGTGTCCGATGGCAAAGAAGGTGTGAGATTTTCTTTCTCGTGTATGGATTCCGTTGACAGATAGGTCCGTAAAAGTTAAATGGCAAGTTTCGAATGGGCCAAAGAACCCAGAACATTCGGTTTTCTTTCACTTTTTCAGGTGAATAGGTTTGTGGCATATCTGGTTAACTCGAAATGCCTTCATATTTGACGCAAAAGTTGATATTACAACTCACATAGGTCGTATAAAAAGACTAATATTGTGGCAAGTCTTTTCCTCGTGGGGTTAGCTCATTTGGGACAACACGGCTATATATTGGATGAGGGTACTTCGAGCTACACCTATGGTTCAGAGTAATCAGTGAGGGAAAGCTAGTACATCACATGGCAACCACGTGGCCATTTGTAAAGTAATTTTGGTAATATACCTTCTATTACGAAAAAAAGGAGGGAAGGAGGAAGAGGAGTGTGATAGAATAGAGAGAGAGATGGTAATAGATAGAGAGAGAAAGGAAGGAGCTAGGCTGGGCAAGGCTAGGCTAAGAGGTGGTGGGGGGAGATTATGGTGGGTAGAGTTAGAGAGAATGTTCAAGGTAGAAAGAGAGGTAGCCAAACAAAACTCCCTCCACCAAGCTCCCTTATTGACAACCCCCCTTCTCATGTTCCCCCACCCCCGCCCCCGCCTCCCCCCCCCCACCCAAATCGACAATGGAGTCAAGACACCCTCTTGTAATCCATTCCATGGATACCCTCACGTCTCATCTTGCCACACTTCCCTAGCCCCCTTTAACACTCTTGTTAAGGAGGCAATGACCAACATGAAATTCTCTCAAGGAGATTGGCCATCTCATCTAATTGAACCCTCACAACACATGGCGGATGGCAATGGTTTCTATGCAACTTTCCATTATCTCAATGCTGGGATTGGCTCCCAATTGCTCTTGCCCTTTGGAGCGTTATATCTCGAACAGCATCCGCTCTCATGTTGTTTTGCAGCTTTACGTTTGGAAATTCCACTCTTTACATGTTTTTTAGAGGATTGTCAATATGTATTTCTTTTAGGGTGTATATGCTTGGTTATGAGAAAATGACCTTTTAATTTCTTATATGCTTTAAAGATTTGATTAAAAAAAAATTCTTTTTCAGGTCATATATATGGGGCATGGAATTTTTTCATTTACATGTACATGCTAGATCTGAACCATTGATTTTTCAAGAATCTATACATGGCTTCTTCATTTTTCTGGTTTGCTTGGGATGGGTGTGTGCACGCGAGAGCGAGAGCGAGAGCGAGAGCGAGAGAGATTATAAAACCAATCAAAAGCCTGGTGTGCTTTTCATCCTACTGCTAGAGGCCCCACTTCGTGTAAGTATATTTACTGTTTACATGGCAAGAAACCCTTATTTGCAAATTGTTTTTTACATGAAGGGTATTAACAAAATCACTTAGAACCTTTGGATACTCCAAAGTATGTAACAATGCAACAACTACTGACAAATCCCATGAAACAACAAACCCCTCATCAAGGGCATCCAACTCAGCCATTTCGGACTCGGATAACTCTAAAGTCGAAAACCTGTCAATCCATAGATATGTACAGCAATCAGTCTCGAGGATGTGCAACATACAAATCAGCATTCCAAGAAACCTTATCAACTAAAATATGATGATTGACTCTTAGATTTTTACCTGTGAATTCTCAAATTTGCGCACTGGGTTCACTGACTTTGGGATTGTCACAAAGTTCTTCTGTATGCACCAACGGATAAGTATTTGTGCAGTAGTCCTCATATGCTTCTCTGCAATCTGTTCACAAAAGAGGCGGATTCTTTAACAATTCATCACTGATTTTATAGCTATTCCTCTTGAAAAAGAGTTCCTGGGCAGCATATTCCTATTCAGATAATCTCAAACTCTTAATACCTATCCTAGGTGAATCTCAGACATAACGAGCCAAGTAAGGGAGAGAGGAAAACCCTAGAGGGCAAGGATGGTAGAGATATTATGAACAAAGGAAGGGGATGGCTTAAAGGGCAGTGGTCTCTAACCATCGATCGAGACCCAAACCTTCAAATAGCATGAAAAGCCATCCTTCAATCTCCAATACAGAGCTCAGGAAAGCACCAAGGGAGCAAAATGAAGCAACCTGCCATTAATGGTGGAAAGAAAGTGCCACAAAGGTAGGTAGAGCCCCTGTATCGACTGGAAGCCATGGTTCAGGTGTTCTAATGAGGGTTTGAAAACCATTTCTACCAATTCACTCAAACCACCTCTGAAGATTCCAATGGCAGCTGCACTTGCCTTTACCTGGAATTTTGTGATTGCTTCTATGCACCTGCAACCTTGGTGGTGAAGGTATAGGCATAAGCTATCTCTACATGTCTTCACCTCATTTGTGGCATGGCTAAACCATCAAACCTGCAAGTTTCTAAGACAAGAGGGTTAGCTTACCTTTACCAGAGCAGGCTCGTTGAGTCGCTGGCCTTTAGTAAGAGGCGAATACGCTTCCATGACGATGTTTTCTTTGTGGCAAAACGCAACAAGCTCTTCACGCAAGTTGAAGGGATGCAACTCCACCTGCCATAGACACAGAATTACCTGAGGGACTGAATGAAGTCAAGGCACAAACCTCATAAAAGTGTGTGTTGTTACCTGGTTTATGGAGGGTCGGATTTCACAATGGGCAAACAGCTCTTTGAGGTGGTGAATGCCATAATTGCTAACACCTCTATCGATCTTGCCTTTCCAGACTTTAGGATCTTCTCCATGGCCCTCCATGTATCAAGCCTCTTGCCAAGTGCTAGGGGAGTGCACCAAGTACAGATCCACTAAAACAATGGGAACAATTTTCTTGATTAAGCGCAATGTATGTACACTGATGATAAACTTGAGGTCTTGGCAATTGCAGCTTAAAAGTCTGCAGAAATCATTTTACCATAGTCTAATCCAAGCTCTTTTAAGCTTCGATCGAAAGCTTCCAATGTGCTCACATAACCGTGGTCGGAATTCCATAGTTTTGTTGTGACAAAGATCTCTTCTCTTGAAATTCTGCTAGTTCGGATAGCACTTCCTTCAAAAATACACAAGAAATAGAGAGAATTTACGGTGTCTCTGCAGCATTTAATCACCAAAAGTTGGTTCTGTGATTACATATCCGTAGAGCTAATTGAGCTTACAACTGGTTAGAGTTTGGTCTGTGATAAAATTAAGCTTCTGTACAGATTTCAAGCCAGGTTTTGGCTGTAGCTCTCGCCCAGCTTAAGTTAGGGTTTCGGTGCTAGGGTTTGGTGGAGGATTTCTTCCGGCTATGTTTTTCTGCAGGGAATTCGACCTAGAGTTTGATTAAGTTTTATTCGGTTAAGATTAGCGTTCCTGTACAGATCTGAAAAGCGGAAGATGGAAAGTTTCCTCAGAAAAAAATGCAAATGCAGCTGAAACATACCGACTGCTAGCTCGTTGCCGTAGAGGTGCGCTGTGTCGATATGGCGGTAACCATGCTCGAGGGCAAACGAAACGGCCTGGAATGTGGCTTCCACGGGCATAAGGTAGACGCCCAAGCCAAGCACAGGAATGGCCACAGGCAGGCCTTGATACCCTTCATTCACCACCTCCACCCGATTCTCATGAAGAGCCTTTCTGTTGATGTCCTGCTTGGCCATCGCCGCAGAACATCTGGCTATGGTAGGGTTAGCCGGTAATAGTAATGGTAAAGATTAGGGTTAGGGTTTCGCCTGTAGCCTGAGTGTACTGAGATAAGCTCGCTGAGAAGATTAGGGTTAGGGTTCTGCCTACGAAAGTTGCTGAGCAGGCTAGGGTTAGGGTTCCGTATATAACCTGCAAAGAATGCATACGTGGACCTATCCACTTGGCAGCTCCAAAAACCAAGTTAGATATTCCAACGTGGCAGCCTCAGAAGTTGACACCTCAAAGAGTAATGTGTAAACGTGTCTTTTAAGCCACTAGGGTAATGTATACGTGTCTCTGCTAGCTTCACAACACCTGCTCAGCCAACTCATCGGGCGGCCCGAGCACTTTTTCCAAAGTGGTCCAATTCATATTGGGACACCCATTCAGTTGGTATGTCTCCGAATGTGCTAACTTTTGACGTCATAGATGCCCCCAAATAACGCGGCTCTCTAAGCGCTTAACTGATGTAAATTTAGGATGTAAAATCGGTCAGTTATTTTGAATTGATGAAAACCATGTTAGACTCCAACCTTGTCCTTTTTCTCCCTAGCCAGAGAACAAGGTTTTTGCAACAACACACCTCCGGATGCGTGTTGTCCTTCCTTTTCAATTCTGAAATTTGTGTCTTGTCATGATGGCAGACTTGCTTGATAAAAACCTTTTTTTTTCAATAAAAGCAAGTATTTCGGAAATCCAACCGAGATTTAAAGAGATTTCATTTCCAACCGGCCTTTTAAAAGTAGACACTAACATGAACCGTTTTAAAAGTAGACACTAACATGAACCCTTTATAAAAGTAGACACTAACATGAACCCTTTATAAAAGGGTTGTCAACAAATTGATTAAAAAATATATGAATGACTTGTATTAACCGATGGCTTTCACATTAGAAAGGTAATGCTAACAACATACGAGCCTCTACATTATAGCCTTGACATTAGAAAAGGCAATGCCTGCTTTGAAATGGATTGAATTTGAGAACGAGGACTTGACTTCTAGAATCATGATTCATTATAGGATTGTACCAAGTGAGGCTTGATATTTGAAAGATAAGCTTTATCATTATTATGGGTAACCAAAACATTACATGTTATTAAGATATGCCCATAAGTCATCAACACAAGCTATGCTTTGCCAAAAAAGTATTATGCTCATAAATACAAGCTATGCTTTGCTATAAGACTCTATTTCTCTTGACTCGGCATATCTAGCATACAAATATATAAGCTGAAAACTTATACCTTACTAGTGGCATGACCTGTCCCTGACGGGCAAGAGTAAAACAAAAGGCTTGTCCTTTTTGATCGCCAATTAGTGCAGTAGTGGAGAGAGGTTGTTGCCCAAGAGTCCCAAGGTCACAGGTTCAAGTCCTCATTGTGCAAGCGGTGGCACGCATGGGTGTGTATGTTATGTTGCACTTTCTAATTCCAGCCAATTCTATTAAAAAAAAACAAAAAGCTCGTCCTTGGAGGGTGAGTAGAGATAAGCCTTATTTGAAGCCCATGATGGGCCTCATGGTCCTCAACTTGCCAACCTATATATATATCCATGTAGAAGCTCCTAAAGCACTTACATTTCTTTTTTGAATAAAGCACCAAACTTGGCATATAAGTATACATCTAGCATTCCAACCCAATTTAATGTTGACAATCTTAATACACCTAAACACGGTTTTAAAACAATCTTTGGGCAACTAGATTATCTCTCCTTGGAAGCCTATACTCCTCGCCTCCATGTGGCAAAATATATTTAAGATAAAAACCTTAGCTATTGAAGATATAATTTTTGAAGAAAAAAAGAAGGAGAAGGATAAAACCTTACAAAACTCATTTGGTGGATCAATATTTGAGGCGAATGGCGTTTGAACAGGCTTGTAGACAACAAATCAAAAAATTCTGTATTACAGTGCCTATGCACCGAAAATCTAACTTATCAGGCTTTTCATAGTCCACAATGTCCAGTGCCTATGCACCGAAAATCTAACGTATCAGGCTTTTCATAGTCCACAAACATTACATGTACATGTACATGAAGTTGATCTGCAATCTTAGATTGCAAATTCCAAGGAGCCCAAAGCTCTCGTTGTAAGTGTCTCGACCATACAAACTTAGGACTAATCAGGGTTCTAAAAAATAAAGATATTCCTTGTTGCAAAAAGAATGTATCAATAATAATATAAATTTATCAAATAAAACGCAAAAAGCTACATAAAAAGCAAGTTTCTATATATACTGTAAAACATCGGTGCTCTCTAATAGTTCGATAATTAGAGATGTTGTTGCTTGTCCTTCCAAAAATGGAGGGTCTACAATTGAGCCATGAATATTAAATAGATTTTGGAAAACAATAATACCTATATTATAGCAACCGTTAAAAAAATTTACCTTTAATATCTTGTACATCATCATAAACAACTGAAAATGATCTCCTTGCCACATCCATCCTAAGCAACATACCCCTCATATCAAATATAACACTCACTACACTAATCATTTACATAAGACTTTAAGGTCTCTCTCTCTCTCTATATATATATGTGTGTGTGTGTGTGTTCAGCAGCTTGAGCCAAGCAAGGAATAAAATAATGGCACTGTAGCCAAAAGCAAACATAGATTGCACATGTCACATCTTTGCAAACATTCTCCTTTCAAATGCTTACTTCATTGTTGATACTACAGAGATATCTATAAATGTAGTCTCTAGCGTTTGTAAGCTACCACTTACATTTACATTCTTCTGCATGCCATTTGCAAAACCTCCTTGTAGACAACATTGGTTGTGAAGACTTCGTTTGAACCTTCTATGCTTATCTCGTATTCCACAGTATGCTTTACATACTTTCACTGCATCAGATGATCTAACACGTGACATAACAACGTACAATTATCCATGTGTGAATACTTGTGTGGCCAGATAAAGTCCTAATACACTCAATGTTTGTCCTTGGGACTTATTTATTGACATACCAAAAGCTAACCTTACAGGAAATTGCCTCTTTCTCATGTCAAAGTGCAATTGAAGCATAGTAGGTATGAATGTTATCTTGGGAATAAAAACCCTGCCTCCAATGTTTGTACCTGTAATGATTTCTACTTCTATCACCTTTGAGTGAAATTGCTTGCATATCAATCTGGTACCATTACAAAGTCCCCGTCTCGAGAGGGTCCAAATTACGGAGTAGCATGATAGGAGTATTAATCTTTAGAAGTAAGCGGCGAGGAGGGTAACCACACCACCTACGTTCAAATTGTTCAAGTACTCAATTGGATACAATATTGCATCATTTTTGGAAGAAACAACCGATCTCTGCACTGAGGTATTCTCTTTCAAGACCGGGCAATGCACTCAAGACTAGTTCATTGATCTCATCAACCTCTAGATTTCATGGTGCAAGAATAGCACGGTCTTTGAGGGAACATGCATAATCCTCCACTCTTTGAAGATCTTTGTATTCGGAATTACGACTCTGCCTTGATTGTTTGCATGGCCTATAGAGCCATCTCCAATTTGTAATGTCCATTTGACAAATTCTTGTTATGTACAATTATAAGCACTCTGTCTAACCCGCATGTTTTGGGCGAGCTTTAAAACATTCACATATCTCCAAATATGTGATCGACAGAACGTTGCATCAACAATATCCTCACGCGATCCCTTTGTCACAACCATATTTATTTTTGAAGGAGCTTATGCTTTGGGATACATTTAATAACCTGATCAAATACTTGTCGTACTTAATCTCTATCACCATGGACATTATAGTCTATTTTATAACGATCAATCAATCCTAGGCTTTCTTTATATTCATGAGAGCGTAATATTTTCATCTATTTTTTATAAATCTAAACGTATAGTAATTTGATTAACATCGTTCCAATTAACAGCATGAACTGGCCATGGCCCAAACCAACTTGCACTATGAAAAAAGCGACACTCAAATTCTACAACCAAATTCACCCTTTCCTCGAAAGTGTGCTCCTCATGTGCTAAAAAAAATGCAAGTCACCTCTTCTATCTCTGTCAATCATACATACATACATATAAGTAAGTAGATGCATGAATACTAAGTGTGTGTGTGTGTGTGTATAAATCATAATTGTAACTACTATATGCGTCATATGGGTGTCAAAAATCATAATTGCAATTACATTGTGTGTGTACATGGGTGTTTGAAATTGTACATTTGGGTGCTTACCCTTTGTGTGTGTACATGTGTGTTTGATTTAATACATATAAGTACACACCCTTTTCTCGGTGAGTGCGTGAGTGTAAGGAATTGCTCTTACTAATCCACTCCCCCTAGGTGTAAGTGCAACTTGGATTCTTATAAACCTACTATACAAAACATACAGGCACAATTTATTCTACAAAGTTAATGCACATACAAAATACATGTGATTCAAATCACATCCCCACATAACCTTTTTTTTTAAATTCTCTCAACGAACACAAAAACATAAGACCCGCCAAAATAACTCTTCCTCTCTCTCTCTCTCTCTCTCTCTCTCTCTCACACACACACACACACACACACACGTACACACACTTTTCCTATTCCAAAAACTAAAATATTTCTCTCTCTCTCTCTCTCTCTCTCTCTCTCTCTCTCATACACACACACACACAGACACACACCCCCCAAACACAAACACTCTCTCTCTCTCTCTCTCTCTCACACACACACACACACACACACACACACACACACACACACATGCTGTTTCAAATTAATAAAATATTTTAACAAAAAGTCAACATTTAAAAAAAATCTCTCAACTAACACACAAACTTAAGACACAAATAATTATCTCTTTCTCTCTCACATACACACCCACACACACACTTTCTTTTCAAATTAATAAACATTTTTAAAAAACCAACACACATACACATACACATGCACACCCACACACACACACGCTATTCAAATAAAAAAACATTTCCAAAAACTTTCAACATACAGTGATTAATCACTGATTAGTAAATTAATCCACTGTTTTGTGTGCAAAAAATAGAGTAAGCGGGGAGTCTAGATCTGGTGCCTTAGACTTCAAATGAGCTCAAATGCTTTCAAAGCCATCAATAGCAATGAGTCTAGTAGAGGATTAGAGTTAGTAGAAGGAAAAGACCCACATGAGGCCCAAAATTGAGCTATCTGGGTTAATATGCACAAACATTCCATGGCGCAATCATAAGCAAAGAAGTCCACAATGTGTGTGGAAAGATAGCTTTGCAATACCACAGTCCTGAGTGCTTGCAAATTCTGGAGGATGCTGAAGTCAAGGAAAAACTAGAGAGAGTGGGCCTAGGGCGGCGGATGGCACAATGTCTCCCTCGAACCATAGAATACAGAGTTGTGTGCAGAGTACCTCAAGACATACGACAAGGCCACTAAGAGGGGAAAGGTAAGTAAAGTAGATGGCACTACAGAGTAGGTTTTAATTTCACAGAAGAATTGATATGGGAGGCTCTACAATTACCACCACCATTTAAGATACACACTCATAAACGAAAAGATATCCCTGGATGCCATGCTGAAGAAAAGTTCTTACAACTCCAATGGGGCCGAGTATGATAACATCAAGGATGAAGTGATAGAAAAGGCCTGCAGAGCAATGTCACTCATAATGCAAGTAAAGCAAGCATACAGGTACAACAAGGTGCCCCTTAATAGGATAGCCAAAGTACATGAAGAAAAAGAGGATGACTGGACTTATTACATCCATAAAGAGCAGATAGACTATGGGACATAGTAAAAGAAATTCCAGTAGTCAAAATCTATCAAGACGACCCAATTACAGAGTTGTATAGGGATGTGGTAGAAACCTACTATGCAACCACTAAGCATCCGAGCTTAGAGCTTCCAGTCACGCATACAATAACTGTAGAGCATCTAGATGGTTTCACTAAGCGTGTTCATGATAGATGGGGGAACGACTTTAGAACCCTTGAATGGCCAGAGGTTAGGGAAATGACATGGAAAGGAAGGCCCCTTTTCACTAAGGTGTCTACCTTAGACACGGCACGTCCAAATGAATCTGCTTTTCGAGGAGAAACACTAGCACCACCATGGGCTAGAACCCCAAGTATGGCTCGACCAGCACCTTCCATGCGAACAACTGCTCAAGGACCAGTCTTTCCAAACGATTGATCCCACGAGGAGAACCGGTGCTATTAGAGAATCTAGGGGAGAAGAAAGACCACGAGCAAGTGGATATGTACCTCCAAGAGAACCCCATAGACCAAGTGAACTGACGTTTGAAGAGCCTAGATTTAGAGGCCGAGACTCATATAGGAGACATGACGATGAATATTCTAGAAGAGTGAGACCATCTGCGCTGCAAAAGCTTGTCAAGAAGTATGACGGATCCGGTGACCCATATGACCATATAGCAGCTTTTAAGCAAGCTATACATGCGAAGCAAGTCACGGATACGCATACGCAAATCGAAGGATTTGGCTTGACGCTAGAGAGTAAGTCTTTATCATGGTTTCAGACTTTAGAGCCTGAGGTAAAGCGATCTTTCAATGGGATGGAAAAGAGCTTTATAGCTGCGTTTTCAAAAATGGGAATTAAGCACAATGCGGTAGCTCAAATTTACGCTTTTAAGCAAAAAGATCAAGAATCTATGCGAGATTGTGTAAATAGGCTAAAGCAATACATCAATCGATGCCCTGATGATGAGAAGCCAAGCCAAGGGAGATTAATTTCTATCTTCCTGGAAGGCTTACGAAACAAGACGCTTCACGCTCACTTGTACGCAAAGAAGCATGTCATCTTCAATGAGTGTTGCATGGATGCCATGGATTACGATGACAACTTTGACATGACTGGCATGGGAAACCAAGATAGTCATCCGGATGATAAACGTAGCTCTAGGAAGGGCTCTGACTCTAGTGTGCCATTAGTTAATCCAGATCAGATTGCCGAGATAGTATTAAAAAAGATGGGGCAATACTATAGGCCTTCCTACCGACCCCAACCATCATACATGCATACTGTACCTACAGGCCCCTACGTCTGTGGAGGATGTGGAGGTAGCCATAAAACCGAGCAGTGCCCAACCTTTTCACCATTGGTTGGCAATCAGCCAACAAAGAAGTGGTGCCAGCTTTGTAAATGGAACTACACACATGTGACTTCGGACTGCAATCACATTGCAAGGATACAAAGGGAACAGGCAGCCAACTCTGCACCTAGACAGCAAGTTGTGAACCATGAGAGAACATTAGTTGCTCAAGAGTAAGCACGGCCGGTGCTAGGAGCTCAACCTCCTCCACCTGGCACAGCTTCCTTTAGATATGTGGAATATGAGAATCCTAAATTAGGAATGGAGATGGTTAGCTCTCAACCATGCTACATCGAAGTGGAGCATCCTCTTCTCGAACCCTACTTTGAGAACCCAACTGGACCAAGCCTAGTTCATGACTTTAATGGAGACCCAAGCTCTTTGTTGATGCTTATAGGATCTCAGCCAACCAAGACTCAAGGTTATCCAAGACCATATCCTACAAAGAGACTATACCCCATGCAACAAACAAGACCATGTTACGAATGTGGTGGGCCACATTGGGCGAGAGAATGTCCAAACAAGAAACGACCCCTCTTAGCTAACATAGGCACAACATCTACGTTTCCACCTATAGAGAGGTTTTGCCAAGGGTGTAGCATTGACCATCTACCAAAGGATTGCTTGTTGACTGTGGATCCGCCGGCAGCACAAAAAGCTAAAGCACCCCTCAACTATGTTGAAGTGATTCCATCACCCACGACATCTGAGAAGGAGAACGAACTAGTGTCGCTAAGAGTAGTGACTAGAGCCCAAGCGCAAAAGAATGTCAAAGAGGTTGTTGAGAAACCCTCTGAGATTAAGGTTCTATCCAAAGATGGAAAAGAGGGAAAGAAATCAACTCAACGTAAACCACGCAGCAAGGGGAGTAAGAAGTCGAAGGAGCAGAAGAGCTCTGATGGAGGAAACTCTATCCCAAAAGAGCTAGAAGGAATGTTGAAAACAAAACAAAGCGGAGAGAAAACTCAAAATGAGCAAAAGGGAAAAGCATCCGAGTCTGAGGAAAGCTCAGGAGGATCAGTCCTTGTGGACAAGGTGTATGAGCCTTTAGATGCAGCGCTTCAAGCGTATAATAGTAGGATCACAACTCTGACCGAGCTGCCTAAGAAGCTACAAGAATATCCCAACCCTCGTGAAGAGACAATCAACTTGGCTATCCATAAGCAGTTGATTAGGGATACTCAGACTCTAATAGATGGCCCACCACCTATATATGCAAGAGGACCTGCTTCTCTGAAGCCTAACTTAGAGACGATACCAGAAGCCACACCAAGCATGGAAAAGGGAAGTGAAGTTGTATCTCTACATTTCCCAGAAATGCCTGAAGGAGATGATTTACCTCATACCAATGCAGACGAGTCAAAACCATTGACTACCGCGGATTTTGGAGATGAAATTCCTGAAATAGAAGCAGCAGTAGCAAGGGAGATGTGGGAAGCGGTGCAAAAACAAGTTGAGGATCTAGCATCTTCTGACAAGTCACCACCGTTATCTATAGTAGAATTCTCGAATCAAAGGGTTCAAGAATTAGATGCTTTATCTTTACCAGATGATGCTCAGACTGTTGTCTCAGCTCGGAGCAACAAGCTCACATGCAAGACACTGCCTTCATATTTAGGAATGTACGAAGCACAGATCCAAATCATGCGAGTACCATCAATGACACGACAACCTCATCAGGAACGAGACATAGGGAGTTTACAAGCTTTAATGTCGGCACCAGTTACGTGTACCATTCCACTCGCAGAGTTCTTAAAGCTTAGGCGAAGATTGTGGGGAGAAGTGGCTACACAATTAATTGAGCAAGGATTGTGGAGCCAGAACATCCAGGTTAAGGAGTTGTTGCTGAAGACAAAGGCTTCTGAGCTAATGCTTAAGCAAACAATTCAGTTCCTGTGAACAAAGTTGGCAAGTATTGTGAAGACGATGAAGGAAATACTACGCTTCCTGTGGAGATCAACAAAATTGAATCTATAGCTATTCTAGATAGCGGAGCAGGGGTGAGTATAGCAACAAAAACTGTATGGGAAATGTGGGGAAAACCTGCAAATTAGAAGTACAAGGATGAGTTTGCAATTGGCAGACGGAAATCTAGAGAGTCCCATAGGATTGCTTGAGAACATTATAGTCAAGTCATGTGGCATTGAGTACGGACATACCTTTGCTATTGTAGACTTTGGCAAGAACACAAATTACGAAGTGATCCTAGGAAGGCCATTCATGCACCAATTCAAAATGATTCAAGACTGGGGTTACAATTACTTGTACCTTAGACATGAGAATGTAACCACGAGGGTGAATCTAAAAAACCATGCTTATCGAGATGTGACGCACTCTCCTATGGATGAGTTTGATTTCGCTTCTTCAGAAGCATCGGGAGAAACTATGTCTGAAGGAAGAGCTGATCTATGGATCTGTGGAGCATCTTGTCGAGACTTACAACCTGGAAATGTTACCATAGACAGAAGTGTGACGGATGAGGCGTATATCCCTATACTTTTTCCTGAGAACTTGATAGATCCCTTAGAATGGAGCCATGTTTTAGCTATCATAGACACTTGTGCATTGCCAAGGCAAACACAGTTCTGTGATCCAGATGGGTATGACATTATTCCCGTAAGAATGCTAAGACCGATCTATGTAGAGGAACCTCAAGAAGCCCCTAGGTATGAAGCAAACAAATCATTATTGTTAGGAGATATGGTATCTGTAGAGGAAGTATCCCCTCTTGAGTACAGCTCAGCTGACGAAGGAGATGAGGATAGATGCTTAGAATCCTCTGATGGGAAGGATTCTGATGACGATGCCATAGTCCCTGAATCAGAGTTAGAGAAGATAAGACTGTTGTTAAAGGGCAGAGAGGTCTTGCTGAGTATTCCTAGTGACAAACCAAAACGTAAGTTTTGCAAGAGTCACCGAAAGTTTCGCAAACAAAAAGTCAAGGAAAAGAGACAACAAAAAGAAAGAGAAGATGTGGATAAAGAAGACTTTATTCCACCTCCAACCTTTGTAGGGAAGAACGAGTACTTGTACTACTTGGGAGCTGATGATTGCATCAAAGACGAGATGAAATGGAGATACGGCTTTCAAGTAGTGCAAAAGCTAAACGAGAAGGAGAGTGACAACCCACAGAAGAAGAGGAAAAGGAAACCGAAGCTAAAATCTAAGGCTTCAGTGCATTCAGTTATTAAGACTGAACAAAGCACCATGACGAGTACCACAAGTATCCCCTCAAACTTCAAGAAATTCACCATACAAGATCGGAAAATAGTCTTGCAACAACCTATTTTGACAGAAACCTGAGGAACCAGGAGTTTCCTATGATGGCCCTGAGGTTAGGCAAGGGAAGATTCTAGGCCACATTGTGTCTAGGAATGGTATATCCACGGATGCGAAAAAGATAGTTGTTATTGTTGAGCTACCTAGGCCTTACAATGCAAAAGGAGTACAAGTTTTCATGGGTCATTGCGGCTACTATCGTAGATTTATCTACATGTACGTTGAAATAGCACGGCCATTGTATGCACTCCTTGTTGTATTTGAATGGACAGAGGATTGTGAAGAAGCCTTTGAGAAGCTGAAGAAAGCATTAGTGACGGCACCTAGGATTGGGATAATTTATTCCACGTACATATAGATGCTTCGGCTTTTGCAATTGGCTGTATTTTAGCTCAACCAGGCGAGAACAAAATGGACTTTCCAGTCTCATATGCTAACCGCCAGTTGAATAGTGCTGAAAAGAATTACACCACCACGGAAAGAGAAGACTTAGCTATGATCTATGCTGTGAAGAAGTTTCGGCATTACCTTTTGGCCAACAAATTTACATTCTTCGTAGATCATCAAGCTTTGCTTTACCTTGTGAACAAGCCATGTGCAACCAGAAGGATTGTACGCTGGTTTGTTATTCTACTTGAATTTGAATTTGAAGTAGCGGTAAAGAAGGGAAAAATGCATCAGCGGGCTGATCATCTTTTCAGGATAACTTCAGGAGAAGCACCCATTGGTATAGATGATGATATTCCTGACGCTACTTTATTCTTGGTTGAGACAGCACCAAGCTGGGCAGAACCCATCATTCAAGTTTTAACGACGACGACAGGATTTGTTAACCCCATTAGTCTCACTAGTGAAAAGATAATGACCTTAGAGCATTGTGCTCCTTTTATAAGCTTCTTTCTGGACGATTGTATAAATTAGGAAAAGATGGAATACTTCGTCTATGCCCTGACCCTGATCAATATCTCATATGTCCACGTGAGCTTAGGAGGCAGACATGTCTCTGGAAAGGATACGATTAAAAGAGTTTTGTGGGAAGGATATTGGTGGCCAACACTTCATGCTGATACAGAAGAGTACGTACGGAACTATAAAATTTGTCAACAAAGGAAACCCATTCCTTATGTGACTCTATTTTATATTTCAACAACACCCAATTGGAGTTCGTACATTGTGAAGTATTTGACGCAGGGTCATACGGACAATAAGATGCCTAGGCATAGAAAGAGAGCCATAGAGGTGGAAGCAGCGAGTTTTCAGATTATTGAAGGCCAGCTGTACAAAAGGGGCAAAGATGGAAACCTACGGACTTGTGTTTGTGAGAGTGACTACCTTAGTGTATTGACTCATGCACATTCAGGAGTTGGGGGTGGACATTTCTGTGGAGAAACAACTGCCAAACTTATACTATGGTCAGGACTATGGTGGCCTATGCTCTTTCATGATGCAACAGAGTATGTCAAACGATGTGATCAATGTCAAAGAGCCAAACCTCCTACCAAGTATGAGGACATGCCATTGAGACCAATTATGGGGGTTAGAGCTTTTGCCAAATGGGGAATTGGTTTTGTGGGACCGATTAAACCACCAGCACGCCATACACATGCCGAGTATATCATTGTAGCCACAGATTATCTTACGAAGTGGATAGAAGCAAAAGCCACAGTAAAGAACGATGCTGGGACCACTGCAAAGTTTTTATACGAACATGTGTTTACACGCTACGGTTTACCTATTGAGATTGTGAGTGACCAAGGTGTGCATTTTATCAATGAAGTCATTACCTTTCTTTTGGAAGACTTTATGGTCATCCATAAGAGGTCAGCGCCTTATCACCCGCCGCAAGCAAATGGTCAAGCTGAGAGCACTAACAAGACTCTTTGCACTGCGCTTACAAAGATTGTTGAGGGACATAGAATAGATTGGGAACAAAAACTTCACTCAGTTCTATGGGCTTACCAAATTGCTTACAAAACATCCATAGGCACGACACCTTTCAATCTAGTTTTTGGATTGGACACTATCCTTCCGATAGAATTTATTGTACCTACACTTCGAGTTGCAAAACAACTTGAGTGGACGGGTCATGAATTCTGTACACGGATCGATGAATTGGAGAGGCTAGATGAAGACATGCTATTGGCAGTCATTGGCATGTATGCTGAAAAACGACGCCAAAAGTGTTGGCATGATACGCATGTAAAGAAAGGTCACTTCAGGAGAGGTGATCTAGTGTTGCTTTACACCTTGAAGAAACAAAAACGCAAGCTGAAAATGCGAGGACTTGGTCCATTTGTGATCAACGAGCTTAGTGCAAGTGGTGCAGTAAGGTTGGAAACCTTAGATGGAGAGCCAATGACTAACTTCATCAATGGAAGCCGCTTGAAGCGCTATGAAGAACCTCTAGCAGATGATATGCTGATACGCATACATGCTAGTCAGACACGTAAACAAGCTCAAGCTTTGTTACAAAGTCAAGCAAAAGAAGAAGCTAGGGCTAGAGTAGCACTAGCACAAGAGCGCCGCAAGGCAGCTATCATGGCCATCCACTTGAATGATGATGAAGACTTTGTTGATCCCTTTCATATTGAAGTTAGGATCCCTACTCAAAGATCAATCTTTGCAGCGTCTGCACTTATAGATTCGGGAGCTGACTGTAATGTTTTGTCTTATGAAGCGTGGACATCGTTAGGCCAACCTTTGCTCACCAATGCATCATTGAACTTCAAGAGTTTCTCTGGTGATGAAACCCCAGCCCTAGAGGCAAGTGCTGTATTAATATGTCCATTCAGGATCAATCCATGCACGTGACTTTTTATGTTGCTAACAAGAGCCAAGCAGTGGTGGATGTTGTTCTAGGCCGATCATGGATTAGAACCACCGGATGCGGTATAGACTGGGACTCATGACAATACACCTTGTTGGTAAATTCTACTCACCTTACAGGATCAAGTGCTTTGGCACTCCCATCTTTTCAAAAGGTGGAAACCATCCCTAATGTGATAGAGACATCCTCAAAATATCCAATGATTTGGGTGAATAATGACAATGACAATACTCAAGGATGGCATGTGCCAACATCTCTCTTATATGCACAAGGCTACGGAAGGGGGGAAGCACTTAGAATTCAAATCTGGTTACCTAAAGCAGCTCGGAAGCCAAGACCCAATGCTGCCAAGGAACATCTAAGGAATACAAATTTAAAGAGGAGGTTCACCAAAACCAACAGTTCCACCTCCAACAAGACCACTCAACAACGGTGGATCCCAAAGAAGGTTTTGCAAGCACAAGGCTACTACGAGGGTGCTACTACCTTGTGGCTAACAAAGAAGAATGCAGGGACTACTACAGCAAAACATAATTATGTTCCTGAATCTACTCAAGAACAAAAGCAGTCAATACCACCTCACTTACAGAAACCAAATCAATACTGGAAACCACACCTTACCAAGCCTGAAAGAGTCCAGGTGGAGACACAAGACGACGCGTCAATCAGACATCATCAGAAGGTCTCGAACAGGAAGGGATACTCCAAACTGACATGGGAAGAAAAAGGCCAGTGGGTACCTTTACCCACTTCTATCTCATAGGCAACACATCAGAAGGAGGACATTGCAACCGAATCAAGTTCAGAGTCTATTCCTCAAAACACAAGCAATGTCAAAGTTTGTCTTACAAAGCCGACAACTTTCAATCAGGCTCCTACACAAGTAGACTCCCTGACTACTATCAAGGAAAGAGCGTTCTTCCTACAACTCCAACTATTTGGAATGTCATCGGCATTCTACTCTTTCCCTAATCAAACTCCACCCCCAGTGCTAGCACTTGTACTCTCTTAATAAAAACTAGAAGCCAGGGCACTTTTTCCCATTGGGTTTTTCCCCTCGGCCAAATCCGCCGGTGTTTAGCACCAATGTTTTTTATTTTTTATCTTTTTAATTTTCTTTCTCTTTAGTTTGTTTTGTCAGAATAAAACAGATACAAGCACCAAACTACATCTTCCGCTTTAGTACCGCAACTGACAGTCATACAATCAAGTGCAAACAATTCTTCACCAACCAGCGCTTTAACAGAAACAGGTGAACTCATGCCAATCTCTAGTGTTTTCTGTATTTTTCTTGTTGCTTGATTGTTTACAAATTTCATTTTACTAAAGCATGGAAATATGCATCTCCTTTGGTCTAGAGTAGGGATAGCATTCTAGTGGCTTTAGACTTGATAGTGTAAGTTTGACCGTAATTGTTTTTACCTATTTAGCAATACAAAGTAATTAGTGTTTGTGCTAAAAGTAGAGTACCAGACCTAGGACATAGAGACTAAATTAATCATAGGGCATTGCTTAGGGACAATCTAATAAACCTTCCATAACAAAAATTGGCATGACAAAAATAAAAGAAAAGTGTATATGTTTGTGGCCTATTGCCTTATTATTCATGGTAGGCGAGGGAGGTCTATACCTTTCCAGACCAATGCCTTGTGTAGCAAGGAATAGCCATACCGCGGGTGCGCAAACATACTCTTGAAGAAAGCCCTGTCCAAAAAGAAAGAAAATTTAAAAAAAAAGGGACAGAAAGGCACCAAGAGAAATGCTTGTCTAATCCAGGATGGTCGCCATTGTGCTTAAAATATTAAACCTTAACACTAAGAAATATCAAGAGACTGCCAATACATAATTATGATAGATTTATTAATGTTGAACCGACATCTTTGACTTAGCATAGGCTAGGTATACTACTTAATAGTCCCTCGATTAACTGTTGTCTTTTGCCTTCTAGGAAAAGTACAATACATTTGGCATAAAACATTCTTTACTTTAGTTAGCTGCAGGTAGTAATTATTAAGGCTTGAACAAACCTATTCAATCTCTACACTGTTTCAATGTTTCCTTCCTCTAGCTAATTGAACGTTTATTGCCATGTCTTATTCACTAAAATTGCTTGTTTTGTTATTGTCTGTCAGTACTTTTGCTTTCAAAAAAAAAGAGAAAAAAAAAAGAACACACAAACCACCTATCGTTTTGCTTGTTGTTGCAGGTACACACTGGAGATGCTACTCTTCCTTGGCATCTACGCGCTCGAGGACGTGCGCAAAATAGGAAGGAGGAATGTTGCGTAACGAATGGTGATCAATGCAAGGATGCAACAAAAAGATGCAAGCAGGAAAACAAGAGACTTGACATTCTTATTTAGGGCTCTTGTAAAAAGTTCCAAGTTGTAGGTGAGTGTGGGAGTGGGCTTGAGAATAATCCCACATGGGAAGTTTTGGGAGTTTTAGGAGTTTTAGTATAAAAAGTGGCTCATTTGAGAGCTTATGGACACATTGGGCTAAACTTATGCTTAAGCTCTCTTGAGACTAGCTCTCCCTCTTGTTCATAGAGGTGCAAGCTCTTCTCTCTCCCCATCTACACTATTGTATGAGCAATGCTCTTCTAATTCAATGCAATGAGATGATGTTTTTCTCTCTTCTCAATTCTATTCTCTAGTGTGCATGCTTCTTTGTTAATGCTTGTGGATTCTCTATTAGGCTTTGTGTGGTAGTGGATTCAAGCTTAAGCTTCTCCATAGCTTGTAGCTTATCCATGGGCAAGGCATTGCTTGAGTAGTGAATGAGAATGTATGTTTATTTCAAGTTCCATTAAGCTTCAAGGTTTGTGTGCATGCTAGGGAAGTAAGTGCTTGAGAATGAAGTATGCTTTGAGCTTGTGTATGCATTAGCTTAGCTTTCTTCTTGTATTGGATGCATGAATGAGTGGGATGATGAGCGAATGAGCTATGGCAAGATTGAGCTTGTGTGTGTAAAGTCTATGTCAAGGTAGTGGTGTTCATAGCATTTTCTCCATTCGTGGATAAGCTTCCGTGCACCGGTACGGGTTGAATCCTTAGCTCCGAAAGGGATGCAAATCCCATTGGATTGAGCTACACGTGGATCATGCTACTCTTGCTACAAGTGTAGAGAGTCTTCCGTCTCTCCAAATATGAAGCGTCTATAATACCCTCTGTAGTAACCCATGAATTTTAGGACTTCTTTTGGTGTTTTGGGTCTTTTGAGTTTTACGATCAGTCAAGTATTTCCTTCATCTGTGGAGATTTCATCTATAGACACCATGTGCCCTAGGATTATATCTTGTCTCACTTGCACTTTTTAGGGTTTAGACACATTCTATATAGTCGGTATCTTTCCAACACTAGCTGCAAAAGAAGGGGTATGTGCTCTCATCTTGACTTTGAGTTTAAGGAGAGATCATCCATGAAGATCTCTAGAACTTCCTTAGGAGATCTTTTTACACTATACACATAAGTCTTTGAAATATAGCTGGTGCATTGGTTAAACCAAACAAGCATTACTTTATATGCCAATGTTTCCCATTCTATACTGAATGCTATCTTGTGTTGGTTCTTTGGGTCAATGGATACTTTCTTGTACCCAAAAAGTCCATCTAAGAAGTTGTAGGCTTCTTTTATTTGCCACTCTTTCAACCATATGTTTGGTATATGGTAGTGAGTAATGATCTCTTACCATGGCTACATTTAGTTTTTTCAAGTTAACACATAGGTGGATCTTATCAATCTTTTTAGGCATAATCACGATTATGACACTGAGTCTATGTACTCAATCTCATAAATGAAACCTGCATTGATAAGTCTGTTGACTTCATCTTTGATTTCTTGTAGGATTCATTATATGTGTATGGTCATTTTTTGACTAGCCTAGCACCATCCACTAAAGGAATTGTTTGTTGTGGCAAGCCTTTGGAGGGACTTTCTCAAGTGTCCATAGCTCCAAGCAAACACGTCTCTATATCTCCTCCTCTTAGGTTAAGTCAATGGCTATCCACACCAAGGTGGGTTCCTCCCCAAGCAATGCTAAATCCTTTTTTTCTTGCATCTTTTGGTCCATCATAGTACACTCTTGGCTCCTTAGGGTTTTCCCTTTTTGGTTGGTGGGGAACACGAATTAAGTTTTCCACTTTATAGTTCTTGAATCGAGAAGGGCCTTGTTTAGAGTCCTCTTCTTGATCACTGGTCATTCAGCTACAAACTTGGAAGTGTTTTTGGAGTCCATCGAAACCCTATCATAGGAGAAGTCATAAGCTAGCACTTTAGCTATCTCAGGATCTATTTTCATGGAATTTACACTATCTCTATTTTTGGAAGCACTGGGTTATAATCTTGACTGGAATTATGCCTCTACAGTTCTCATTGCAAAATTGTGTTCCCATGGGCATAGGACATACATTCATTGTAGCTACTAAGAGCATCCAAATATTTCCACCTCTTCATGGACTGGTAATAAAAAAGCTATGGAAGCTTCATCTTTTGACTCGCATCTTTTGCCACTTTGTTCATTGAAGTGGTGCATATGTATTAAGTCCAAATGAGTCGTCATATCTGACCCCAAGTTATTAACAGGCATTTGGGTGACTTCATTGTACTTATGGTCTTTTAGGTTCACCTTAATGGTATTTCCCTCTTGATGGAGGTAAATGACATCATAACCCCAATCGTGAATCATCGACAATTGAATGGTCTTCCTAGAATTACATCGTAAGTGGTGGGCCTACAACTGAAAAATGTATGCTTGTAGGAGGTCAAACCACATGATTTTACCTCAGCATCCTTCGGGATTCCCATAGGGGTTCCTAAATTTCCATTCGCTAGCTTGTTGAGGAATCTTTTAAGGGGCTTGCGTCCCCATCTTTACCTTGAAATGGTGGCATTCATATCCTCTCCCTCATAGTACTTCCCAACCACACTAACCAGTACATCCTTGAATATTCGTCGCCCTCATAGTACTTCCCAACCATACTAACTGGTACATCCTTGAATATTCATTTCTCGTGGGTTATCTATTTTAGCTTGGTCTATCTCCTCAATTTCTCTGATAGGTTTAAGCTTTTCCTTCATCCATTGATGAACTTCATCCCAAGCTTCTTGCATGCCAAGTATTCAACCATGGTTATAGTGATCAGGGTCGAGAGGATTGCTCTCAAGACTCCAATTTCTATTTTTGGTGTAGGCCTTAGAGATGGCACATTTGTTTTGCGACTTTCATCGACTCCTCATCCAAACCCATGTGTAGGATGAGGAGTCAGTAAAAAATGAGGCACATTTGTTTTGCGACTTTCATCGACTCCTCATCCAAACCCATGTGTAGGATGGTGCAGTCAGTAAAAAATGAGCTAGGCTTAGATTTGCATGGCACCCACCCATGCCCATTTTGATGGCAATCTCTCAATGTACCCTTCCATTAGGGATTCTCCGAGGGCATATTACCTCTCTTGATTGAGCCTTTCTTTTATAATGTGCTCATGGTGGAGAAACCTTATATTTTCTATTTTGCAAGCTCTTAGAGCTCTTCTAATGTTTTTGTTTCATTTTTGAGATCTTCATGAGGCTTAGGCCCATGCATTTCTGTAAGCAATTCTAGTTCCTTACTTGAGACACTCCCTTCTTATGATTCCTCTTTGACAGGATCTAAACAACAACGTGCTCTAACAGGGGTTCTTCATGGGAACATAGAGATTGGCCCTGCTGGCCCTTCTATTTCTAGCTAGGTCAATTGCACCAACTACATGCCATTTAATCTCGAGATCTCCTCTCTCGGATAAGCTTGCAACTCCTTTTTGGGAAGGGGTTCTTCTAGTTCTCTAAATTTATCTTTCCCTTCCATAGCTTTCTTGGCCATTTCAAGAAGCTTGTCCTTTCGGTCCATTATGATCAATCTCACTTCATTTTCCTTGCCTCATTCTTCATTTATAGTGATTTGAACTAGTGGTTCAAGGATAATTTCTATTTCTACATAGCTCAAAACATCAATTAGGTTTAACCCTAGAGTTGTTCGTTCTTCTTTATGGACTTGCAAAGCTCTTTCATCTTTCTCCCAGAGTTTCACGATTCTCTATCAGGACAGGTCCATCACATGACTGTTTAACCCCTTCTCTTCATTCAAGGTTATTTGGCTTACTAAATTTGGAATGTCCTCAATCTCTTAGCATAATCTAGATGTTCTTTTGGGTCCTTTTTTCTTGTTGAGGTCCCTGGTTGATTGATTACTTTTGTTGGATCTAAGGAGGGTAATGCAGCTTTTCTCTTGCTACTACGATCCTTGCCCCATTTTTAATTACTTTTGGGTCTTTGTCTCTTATCTCATTGCCACTAGGCCTTTTTGAGGTCCCTAGTTGATCAATTAACTTTGTTGGATCTGAGGAGGGCAATGTATCTTTTCCCTTTCTACTACAGTCCTTGCCTTGTTTCTTGTTTTAATGCTCTTAGAAAATTTAGGTGCTTGGGTCATAGATTGAGGACTAGCCTGATCCTGCTTTTATTGGCCCCTACACCCAAGTCACAATCTTTGTTACTTACTATTCTTCTTCTAAATAAATATGTCTTATGACACTAACTATGCCAAAGCTTTACTGGTGGTGGTTGTAGTGCAATGGTAGATGAATTTGAAGTTGTAGAATTATCCAGCATAGATCACTAATCAAGTGATTTATACTACACCTAATGCACCATCTATCCAAAGGTGGTGGATCTATTATTACTGCTTCTAAATTTGCCTCATGGGGCATTCAACCACTCAGTCACTCTATGGGGTCCTTTGACATCTGAAACAACCAAGAGGGGATCTCCTCAGTCTATTAATGTCCCGTGGTTTGTAGGCTCTCCCGATCCTATTTGCATTAAAGTAGTGAATTATTGCTTATCATCCCATTGGTCCTAGCTGACCCAAATGATATTCAATTCTGGGTGGGGTTCTTGTGATTAAATCTGGATAGTCAATGTAGAATTTTGACATGCTAGGGGGTTCCTTTGAAATGTGTTTCGTATCTACTAGCCTTGTCAACACGGTTCCTAGCGTGGCATTGGCTGTGATGGTAACACTGGAGATGGAACATCTGTGCTCTATTTGGGTTTCTTACCAATGTAAGGTTTATTGCTACACGAGTAGTGTCAAGTCCACCAGCTATAGTTGGGGCTAGTAAAGCTAATAGTTAAGGAGCTGTCAGTATGCATGTACTCCTATCAATCTTGCCCTTCGTTGTGCATGGTAGTAGTTAGACGATTCATGCTTTCCATATCTCCTACAATACCCACACCAATGGTTCCCTCTTGCTCTCAAGGTTGGGGATTCGTGCATCGTGTGTTGCTTCTGCAAATAGCACACCAAGTCATTTCCCATCTTGGAGCTAAATGCAGATAGCCTGACTCCCTAGGAGAGGCTTCCACACTTCTTCTGGCACTTTGATCACTACCTTAGCAATGTCTTCTTCATGATTTCCATATCTTGTGCTTGAACCACTAATTCCCTCTTGCTCTCAAGGCTAGGCACTCATGCACCATGTGGTTGCTTTTGCAAATAGCACACCAAGTCATTTCCCATCTTGGAGCTAAAAGCAGATAGGTTGTCTCCCTCTAGGAGAGGCTCCACACTTCTTCTAGCCCTCTGCCTTAGCAATGTCTTATGTGCTTTTAAGCTCTTCCATTTTTCTAGTATCTTGGATTTTGACACTGGGTTTTGTTTTGACCAAGGAGTCTAGTCTATTTTGTTACAAGCATCCCTTCCATTTTGTTTCGTGGAAGGGATGGTTGTAAAGTTATCATCAAAATCTATCGCATCTAGGCAAAAATCCACTAATGTTCTCTGCCTTCTGGCATACAATACATCATGCAATTGCTTGCTTCTCAAACCCTCTAAGAACAATGAGATTAGTCAGGTTCAAACAATGCATTATATGCATGCAATGCATCATGGAATTGCGTGCTTCTAGCATATAATGCCTCATGCAATTGCTTGCTTCTTGAACCCTCTAAGAACAATGAGACTAGTCAGGTTCAAACAATGCATTGTATGTATACAATGCATCATGCAATTACTTGCTTCTCAAACCCTCTAAGAAAATGAGATTAGCCAGGTTCAAGTTCTTAAGGTGGTTGATACAATCTCTCACCAACTCATGTAACCGAGCTACTATGCTGGCTGCGTACCTAGGTTTAGCTTCGGGAGGTTCTACTACATAGGATGGTTCTACATACCACGGATGTTTCAAGTAATAGTTTTGGAAGTATGTTCTGCCATATGCATCATTGGTTATCCCACTCTCAGTATCCAACTTGCTATTGGTTGGCTTGTAGCTCTTTGTTTGTGACTTCATATGGTACTAATTCTCCTCATCCTTTCTTCTCTAATTGGGTCTAATCATCAGGAAGGAATCTGAAAGTTAGTGTCCTGTCTATGGGTTTAGAATGAGAATTCTTGCTCTCCCACTAGACTACCTCTTCTTAAAGTGATTTCCTCTTGAGAGGTTCTTCCTTCTCTTCCTTCCATTGTCCATTCACTTTGGTACGATAAGGGTGGTGTGAATCCCCCTACCTAGGACTCTCTGTATTCATTCCCTACCTAGGACTCTCTGTTGCAAGCAAGTCTTAGGGTGTATGTGTTACCTTCTTAATCAATATATGTCTATGAAGAAGGTAACACATACACCCCTTCTCTTCCTTCTCTTCCTTCCATTGTCCATTCACTTTGGTAGGCTAAGGGTGGTGTGACTCCCCCTACCTAGGACTCTCTTCCTTCTCTTCCTTCCATTGTCCATTCACTTTGGTAGGCTAAGGGTGGTGTGACTCCCCCTACCTAGGACTCTCTGTATTCATTCCCTACGTAGGACTCTCTGTATTCATTGCAAGCAAGCCTTAGGGTGTATGTGTTACCTTCTTAATCGATATATGTCTATGAAGAAGGTAACACATACACCCCAAGACTCCCTCCTTACCTCCTTGTCATGTCGGCAAGTCTTGGGGTGTATGTGTTACCTTCTTCATTGACATATGTCATTTGATCTGTGGCTTGCTGGTAACACTTTCTCACTAGAGGTGCAGCGCAGGGAATTGAAAAGATCCATGCAAGTTCCTAGTACTAGTAGTGATTTTATGTAGAGGTTACGTGAGACATCCTCATATAGCATCATTCCTTCAATGTCAACTCTAAACCTCATTACGAAGATTTTGTCAATTACATTAGGGAGCTGAGTCCTTACCGGTTTTGTCTGAGGTCCTTAGGAAGGATTCTTGATATGCCTATTGGAATCTGGAGCTACTAGGGTGCTTAGATCATCTCTTGGTCCTATCTCACTCCCTAGCATTGGCACCTATGATAATGTTTGGTGCTCAAATGTTGGGTTTGAGTATGAAGTCGTAATGATTCGGCCCCAACGTAAATGCATAAGCACTTAGTCCAATGCCAAAATCATTTGCTAGGAATCACAAATTTTCTTGGTTTTTTATGTTTTTAAGTTTATAAAATTTATACTTTTTAATGGTTTTTTCAAGTTTTTATGTGTTTTAAGGAATGACTGTTCTTCAAGAGGTATTTGGGTCTCGCATTGGAAATTGTGAAAATCAATCTTTGGAAACTCTAGAAATTTTCTCCCTGGAATCTCTAATGACACGATCGGACTAGTTTAATCGGGAGATTGAACTCGTATAGCAGTTACACTTTCTAGACAATGATTAAACTCATCGATCAAACATTAGACGACTGGACATCTTAGAGATTGGTCGTACAGTGACTGCTCGTACACAATTGTGCATACATGATTGGTTATATGATTTAGGATTAGCAGTCGTTGGGCGACCGGACTTCAATAGCAATCGCACTCGTACATGCGACTTTGCTGAAGTGACTGCTCGTACACGATTGTGTATACATGATTGGTCATACTAATGACTGGTTTGTGTAAATGATTGTAGGATTAGTAGTCATGCGAGGAGACCGGACTTCAACAATAGTCACGCTTGTACACACGATTGGTCGTACGACAATCGAATTGTTCCACGATCAGAATGTTGATGATTGCACTCTCCTACATGTCAGTACCTATGTTGACAATCGAACTGTTCCACGATCAGAATGTTGATGATTGCACTCTCCTACATGTCAGTACCTATGTTGACACTGTCAGTCTCTGACAAATTTCCTAGATTTTTGTGCATTCAATGTGTACGTCCCCTTACTATTTTCCATCGGCTACTACCAGCCTAATAGATTTTCTTGCATTCAATGTGTACTACCAGCCTAATAGATTTTCATGCATTCAATGTGTACGTCCCCTCATTATTCTCTGTCAAATTCAGGCATAACTCCCCAGTGGAAATGAGTTTAAATTTAGATCTTATTCAAATCAATTTAGTCTTTTCTTCAAGATCATAGCCACATAATGGCTAGCCAAATTCAGATTACTACTACCACTGCCAAGTCTTATATAAGAATCTTGTGAAGAGCAACGACAATACCTCAATCCAATAAAAGGAGTTTTTGCAAGCAATAATATTGTTTACTCTCCACTTCTTTCTACAATTTAGTGCTTTGTATTGTGTTGTTCCATTTCAATCCATGCTTGCTTTAATCCTAAGCGATTGAACTCTAGGTCCAATGATGATGGAACTTCATAGACCGACGATAATTGGACTTTCCAGAGAGCAATTCTCACATGTTTTTCCTGCACAGTTTTGCCTCTGCCCTTCCATTTAGGCATGATTTATTTCCTAAACCACTTATTAAATGGATTAAAGCTCCACTTGATGGCACAATGCCATCAATTAAGAATCAAACACTAAAAAATCAATAATTTTTGTAAGAATTGAAAGTTAAAAATTAGCCTAATTAAGTGAAAATTGCACAAAATCGAAGTAATTTATGATGAAATTGGTACCTAAGGATGTCATGGGACTTCAACCTAAGCACTTGAAGGGTTGCCCTTCCTTTTTCCACCATCACCCACCATTGATCAAAAAACAAGAAAACAAAGAAGATAAGATGGTAAGTTAGCAAAAACCACACAAAACTCCTACTCTAATCACACTTCCAACACACTAGTCACTTTAAATCTCACTCCAACTCAACAGTCAATCAATCTACCACAACAAGTTTTGTAACTCATGGGAAAAGTAAAACAAATAATGGATCAATAGAATGCTCTAATTCCACTCTAGCACTAGTTCTATTACCCGACAGTGGCACCTCTTGTTTAGGGAAGTTGTAGCTTCACAACAAGCATTGTTTACACCAGAAGTATGAACCATCTAAAGCATGAAAGTGCATTGATCTCAGGAAAGGAAGCCTTAAGGTTTGTCAAACCCTCAAGGAAAGTGCATTGATCTCAGGAAAGGAAGCCTTAAGGTTTGTCAAACCCTCAAGGTCTACCAATCCAATTTCTTGGACTCTTTATAATCCAAACTCGCAAAGGAAAGCTAGAAAGCTTTCTCTCCACAGGTACACTATGTCTTTCTCTCCACCTACGCTATCTCTTTCTGTCTCAGTCTCTCACTCTCCACCACAACTAGCTAGTCACAAGACTAGAATCATGCAAGCATCAAGCTCTCAACATGCACACAAACGGGACCTACCATTTTTCGAGCGAAAACCCACAAGCTCTCGAGGTAAGGTATGACAAAAGATGAGCAATTACTAGCTTTTTGAGAGAAATCACATGATCGCACTAGCATGTTATCCAAGAAATATGGATATATTATTAAATTATATATTTTTTACATTCTAAGAAAGAAACATTGATATTACATGATGGCTAGAAAACAAGCACAACTGAATATTAGGAGTTACATGTGAGGGTGGCAT
The DNA here is from genome assembly GCF_041138505.1 of Cibotium barometz. Taxonomy (NCBI): domain Eukaryota; kingdom Viridiplantae; phylum Streptophyta; class Polypodiopsida; order Cyatheales; family Cibotiaceae; genus Cibotium; species Cibotium barometz. The sequence continues at coordinate 28,125,142 of NC_141080.1, read as the reverse complement.
GAAGAGAGACTGGTGGATTTAAGACATGTGAATGTAGGCATAAGTAGAGATCATGCCCATGTAAGAAACTCCCCTCCATGCACTTAATCAACAAAAGTAGGAAGGACAAGGAGTTCATAGGTCTACAGAGGAGATCATCCCCATATACATAGTAGGATAGACCTAAGTAATGTTGCTAAAAAAAGCATAAGAAATAGCTTTTAAACTTATCCAATTGTAGATCTAGATCTTTATTTTTAAATTTTTTCATAATAAATCATGTTTTTAAAGACATTCTTGGTAATACAATCTACATTGAGCTCTAGAGAAAGTACTTGGGCTTGCTTTCTTTCACACCAAGTTATCCTAGTTCATGTGCATGTAGAGGAGATCTTGTTATCTTAGGGACTCCTCCTTAAGGACTTTCCCTAAGGGGGGAGTAGAGAAGAAAAGGAGGTCATGGTAATGTAATGGAGAACATAATCATGCTAGGGACTCTTCCCTAGGTACTTTATACAAGTAAATAGGGAGGATATGGAGGTCATGTGTGCTTGTAGAGGAGGCCATGCCAAGAAATTCTACTGAACATGTATCCCCACTAACCCTTTTTTGTAGTATGTGGTATAATTTCTTGGATAAATATATGAATTAATGCATGTGGAAAATTATACCTTGGCATTTTTAACTTGGAGGTTTTTGCTCGGTAAATGTACATACCCCACACACATAGACACTCGCACAAGCATGTAAGCAAGCTAACAAGATTCATAGCCATGAACATACAAGATTTGGAAGCATGAGAAGATAAGAAATCACAAGACAAGCAAGTAAAGAAAAGCTCTCCAAGCTAGGGCTCAATGTAGATTGTATTACCAAGAATGTCTTTACACACTCCCATAAGTCATTATAACTAATCGGGGCCCGCCTACACTTATGGGGTGCCCAAAACATGTTCTCTCATTACATATTCAAGCATTATATGGCTGGCTTTCATTACAATGGTGGGCGCTTAGCCATATACAATGTGAACTATCTAAGCTAGGGTGAGGATTACAAAAAGTGTACAGAGAAAAGGAGTAACAATAATGTATAATAGTGTATGGCACTACACAATTTTTTATTATATTCTATTCAAACATCTATTTTTGGCCAATCAAAGTTAATGTAATCATAAAAGTACAAACATAAAAGGATAATCGATAATTTAACATAAGCCATGCTTGTGCACATTCCCTCCCCACCACAAGCGCCCCCTCACCCATTTTCCCTAAACACACACACACACACACACACACACACATGCACACAAATTTGAGTGAAATTTATGTAAACTTTAATTCTCATATTAATCTAATCTTATGCTAAAACTCCCTTTGTGTGTGGGGGCACGAATGTGCATGCACATGCACATGTATACGAGCGCATGTGTGCACATGTCAAGTGAGGCATATGTCATGTGTATACATGTGGATGTGTGCATGAAAATGTGTATATCTTGTGTGTATGTGTGTAGTGGTTTAAGGTTTGACTCCTCTTTGTGATATAAAAGTGTAATCCATTATTTTCTACTTTAGCTTTACATTTAATATAATGACAAACCCTAAAGTGCGAAGTTAGAATAATAAGGTAAGAATTGAGTCCAGAACAATACTCATTCTTTACAAAGCTTGACTAGTGGGGAACGATAAGGTAAGAATTGAGTATAGAACCGTACTCATTCTTTACAAAGCTTGACTAGTGGGGAAGTGTCATAAAAAAAGTGCTTCTATGTTTTGAGGTACCAACTTGGATCATCTTTTCCTTGAAAACTCAATGCATAAGGGTGGGAAGTCCGAAGGAGAGCAATACCACCCATGGCTTGATGATTTTTTATATTGCCTCCCATTTTGGCTTGTGAAATGCTATTCTACATTGAAAAAGCGATTATAAGGTGACATAAACCATGGAAATGTTGATTCTACCCTTAAACTTCAACACTCTAAGATTTTGCCTTAATAGTGTTAACACCTATATATGAGAGTAGTGTTAAGACATTATCTTTCATATTCTCAATAAACTTTTCAACCAACATTTTTCCTTTGCATAGATATTTTATGTTGCAATATTTTTGGTAGATCTTAAGTTTGTAAGTGAGTGGACCCAACAACAATCTTAAAAACATTTTGCAGTATCTCCTCCAACTCTTACTCTAGAATATTCTTAAAGAGACAATTTGCTACAATGTGGTCAAATTTTATCCTATCGCGCAGATGGATTTAAAAAAATTTATTTACATTGCATCAAAGAGTTAATGCATGTTAAACAAATCTTTAAGGATTCTTTTCTTTAACCAAATCAACACCCATCTAGAAAATCTTTTGAAGATCATGCTTTTGAATATCATTAATTCCATTACACAACCCCCCATTCCTCTCTCTCTCTCTCTCTCTCTCTCTCTCTCTCTCTCTCTCTTGAATCAAAGGTCTTGAGTTCAAATCTTGTCGGATAGATCAATTTGGTCTCTTGCGATAGTTTCCTACGACGTTAAAAAGTTCTCTTCTCTTCTTCTCTTCTTCTTCTTCTTCTTCTTCTCTCTCTCTCTCTCTCTCTCTCTCTCTCTCTCTCTCTCTCTCTCTCTCTCTCTCACGCATAAACACATGCCATAATACACACGTACACAAACATGAACATGCACATATACACATGTGCCCACGCGCACACGCACATGCACACACACGTACACGCACACACACGCACACGCACACACATACACACACACACACACATGTTGGTATGTGCCTACATGTGCACCCACACATGCCACACACATGCACACTCACACAAAATAATCATGATTCATTATCATAATACAAGTATAAAATATTTTACAACTAAAGAAATGAAAAAATTAAGAATGAAAGGCATGATTTTAAAAATTAATTTATGTATTGTTACTATTATAAAATGTCATCACTCAAAAGATGAAGATTATCAAGCTTTTGATGGTAGGAATTTGAAAGTTCATTCATAGAACAAAGCTGAAGTGATGAGACATGTCCCATGTAACAAATGCAAACATATTATTTGAAACATTAAAGTTAGTCCAAATAAACTAGTTGATTTTATAAAATTGAATATGAATATCTTGCCTAAGCTATAGGATACTTTAAAAATTCATAAGCAACTTTTCCACATCATACTATAGTGATAATAATGGGCGTGAAGATTGTTATATGGACGTGAAGATTTCTAAATGGGCGTGAAGGTGAGATGTTGAGCATTGTTGACTATCCACAACAACGAGTACTAAGAAGAAGTCCTTGAGAAACTAAAATTGATGCAAAACCAACAAAAATGACCAAGGGTGGGCTCAAAAGAGTGCCCACACCAACATACCAAATGTGTGGTTCCAATGAGAAAACGAGTCAAGTAAAATTGAATAAGTAGGAATACATTGTGCCTTGTAGTAGAATCTGACTTAGATGGCAACATTTGGGCACATGTATAACCTCCATGCAAAAACCTCTCTCTCTCTCTCTCTCTCTCTCTCTCTCTCTCTCTCTCTCTCTCTATGTATGTATGTATGTATGTATGTATGTGTGTATGTATGTACGAATATATATATATATATACACACACTAGGTTGTAGGCAGTAAGGAACAAAATTCCACAATAGGGTGTCCATAAAAGGCTAAATTAGAAACACCTTTTCACAAACATCACAACAATTGTGACTTTATACTTGCAAGCTTAGCGACATCCAAGAATTGTAACATTATGCATGTAAGCTTAGCACGGTTGAAGTTGCTTGCACTAGAGGATGGCATAAAGATGTATTAAGTAGGTAGTAAGGCCGATTAGACACCCCCAACTCCCCCCCTTTGGACGATTTTGATTGCACGACAAATTCTCCTAATTTGATGATGCTTCGAATAACTTTTGCTCTCAGCAATGTGTAACATATTGGGGGGCCATAAAAAATGAGGGGCTACAAACCATGCTAGCACACACCAAAAAGATAGGTCCTACCCTAACATGGCGGCTGGTTTGGATTCAATTGCATCTGTTGCAAGGGGTGAAAATTTTCCATCCCCCATCTACCTGCAAGGTTGCATGTTGTTACTCAAACTTCTCCTTTTCTTTACATGCATAAGAGTAGCACCGCCCCCCCCCCCCCGCCCCCCCCCCCAACATTCTTGGTAACCTAGTGTGTGGAAACATAATGGAACCCTTGGTGGGACGGGGCTCTTACACAGCATGTGATGGGTGTAAAGCAAGATTGATGGTCCATTTGTGACAGGCAATCCAGATGGGCCCTACATTGTTGAGATGGGTAGCTCCAATGGCGATACCAAAGGGGTGCGTACTATCATGATAGTGTATAAGAGTTTAGAGTCTTGCATGATCTTATGTTGGAAAGCCTTGCAAGGACAACAAGTTAAAAAGACTAGCATGCAATGTGAATTGGAGAAAAAGAAGACGAGTGCGATCGTAGGAGATAACTCTTTAATACCTGTCCTCCAAATGAATTGATTTTCTTTTTTTGCTCATTGTAGGAGCCTATTGAAATACGTATGAACCCACTCTAAGGATTTCACCACAACACTTGGTTAATTAAAGTTTAGTACGTTCTAACCTTAATAAATCTTGAGGCGTGCTGGAGACGCAAGTCGAAGACGACCACGCCAGACAGCCAATGAGAGAGCGCCATGCTAGCAACGCGCAAACGAAAACCAAAGCGAGGTTTAGTTTTTCAGGATTAAGCCTTAAGATAACCGCGGTTAGGGGAGGTCTCTTCTTAATGCTGAACCCCCCTTTCGACGAAGGCCTCTTCGCCGTGCTCGCCCTTTCTCAACTCGCCATAGCCAGCCTCTTGCCCTACGCAGCTTGCCCTGTTTCGATCGCCCATCACTAGAGCTTGCTCTTTCCCATCGCCCACTTGCATCGCCTTACCCAGAGCTTCGCCACTTACCTTCTTCAACCAGATCTTCGATTTCCAAAGCCAGACCTTTGCCTTTCCCTAATCTTCCATCCTCAATCGCCATAGCCAGAGCTTTCCTCTGCCCCTAATCGCCCATCCATCTTCACTCCTATGTCTCTTGCCCTAGCTACCTTACCCCTCTGCGAACAGACCCTTTCGCCCTTTTTTCAAACTGAGTGCATATCACCCCTTAGCTCCATCCCTCACCGCCTACCTACCGCTCCGTGTCCACCCATTCAAGCTTTTACTACTACATGAACCCAAATTCCTTGTTAAATTTCCTAATCCAAACCTGTATTTCTAATCATCAGTAGCCCCAATTGTGTGTATTCCCCTACAATCACTACTTCTCTACATCTTTTGATCATAATCCTGCCTATCCTTTCAAGCTTGCAACTCCATTGAAATTTGATTAGGGCATTTAACGCATTAAGTCTCTATTCAGGTTTTAACCCTTTCACTAAGGCAATAACACTGTATATTTTCTCCTAGCCCTAACTCCGACCTCCATTTGTATCATTTGTATCATCAGTAGCCTTATTCATGCTCTTATTCCTCCCCACAATCACTAATCCTGAAAATAATCCCTTATTTCTCTACAATTCTCGGTTGTACTCGACTTTGTATGCCCGAAGTCCCAATTTTGGTTACTATCGTGCCAATTACTACATATTTTACACTTTTTGCCCGTGGTAATTCTTAATGGGACAACAAGGCCTGCCTCCGGGATTCAGATTCAGCCCAACGGATGAAGAGCTGGTGGTGCATTACCTCAAGAACAAAGCATGTGGCAGGAGCTTTCATCAGGGGGTCATTGCAGAGGTGGACATCTACAAGTTTGAACCCTGGGATTTGCCTGGTAATCCAAGAATATAATTAGTTTATGGGTTTGTAATTTTGGACTATGATATGATCATGGTGTTGATTGGGATAACCTTGGTTTGGTGTCTACTTAGTGATTTGGGTAATTTGATAGATTTTTTTGGGTGATTTGGGATATCTTGGGATGATGGTTTTTTTGGTGTGGATAATTTGGGACGTTTGTTTTGGAGAATTCGAGATTTCATTTTTTGGATAATTTGTGATATAGATGTTTTTTTTTTCTTCTAAAAATTTGGATTTTGGTGTTTGCTTTGCACATTTTGTATGTACTGATCTGTCTGATTTTCTAGGATAGTTTTTGACCTGGTATGTTTATGTATTTTGCCCTGATTTTAGGGATACATTTTTTGCTCATTTTTCAAAATTTAACATTTCTGTGTGATTGTATTTTTTGGTCTGTTTTGCACACTATGCATCATTCATTGGTTTGTCTAATTACAGAGATGGTCATATGTGCAGGCACGCACACAGTATTTGATGTCTGTTTTGCACACCATGTATTCATTGGTTTGTCTAATTCCAGGGATGGTTTCATGCATGCTCGTGCAATATGTGTGTTGAAGTGTTAAATTCTTAAATAGATCGCATGCGTGCACATGTATGTTTCTGTGTATGTATGTGCCAAAAAGTCATAAATAGATTGAACTTCTAATGTTGATTTCTTGTTGTGTGCAGGACAATCTGCTCGACCAAGCAGGGATCCAGAATGGTACTTTTTCAATGCTCAAGATAACAAACACTCCCACACTGCCCGCATCAACAGAACAACAAGTAAAGGGTATTGGAAAGCAACAGGGAAGGATCGGAAAGTCTGCAGTTCCCCTTATATTGTTGGGGTGAAGAAGACTCTGGTATACTATGAGGGGCGAGCTCCCAGTGGGAGACGGACAGATTGGATCATGCATGAGTACAGACTGGATGAAGAATCTGAGAAGAAAATTAACATTGTTTGTGCTGCTGTGCTCTGCCGGGTTCGCAAGAAAGGCGGGCCTGGGCCAAGAAATGGGGAGCAGTACGGGGCACCCATCTTGTATGAAAATGATGAATTGGAAGCGTCTTTGAGTTTGGGGGGTTTGGCAAATGATGTGGGTGAGAAGCTTCCGCAACTCTCTGAGAGCAGTGATGGGCCCAAGGTTTTCGATTTACCAGATCGATCTGAGGCTTTGAAGCTACCAGGCCAGATGGTTACTTCAGAGATGTCATCGGAAGGGTGTGGTAGTGACGACTTCTCAAGCATAGAAAGGTTGGGTGCTGATTGTGAGCTAGAGATAGATGCTTTCCTTCAGTCCTTCATCTCTGATACCACACAGGTCACAAGTTTGGAAGCTGGGACGGTGTTTGCCATCTCTGACCAGGCAGGAGGGACTATTCCACGCCACCACCACCAGTTCAATGGTGACACTCCCTCAGATTTGGATGCTTTTCTGGTCTTTCCCAGCCGTATTGACCTTGATGGTAACAGCTTTCATGACATCGTGCATCCAGCTTCTGGTGAAGCGGAGATACTAGGAGAGATGCTGCATCTTTTTGATTCTGATCAAGCTGGTGTCAGCAATGCCCCTGTTTACAATCATGATGGTCTGTTCAGTGACGATGGCAGTCTGGTGGGCGGTGACTTCTTCGAGCTAGATGATTTGAATTCTCCGCTTGATGGGTTTGTGTCGAGATCACCGGTACAGGGTGTTGAGTTTGGTAGACATGAAGAACAGCAGCAGTTCACCATCTCCAACATGGTCGTTGGAACTGGTGGATGGGTGCCAGATGTATTGCACACACAGGGCTTGGCCCCCCGCCGAGTACGGTTGCAGTCAGGTGGAAACATGATGAACACTGATGTGCTGCAGCAGCCTGAAGCCGTCCACAGTGCGTACCCAGAGGTGAGAATAAGCTTTCCCTCTTATCTCTGACATGGATTTACCCTTCAACATCACCATTGGTTGATAATCTTGCACTTTGTGTGGAGGTTTGATGCCTGTGTCTGCTGACATGCTTTTTTTCTTTCTGATAAGGCAGCCCTCTAGTGGCTCAGTAAACTGAGCAAGGGATGCTGCTCTTATCTTTCATGTGGTGACCCGAAACCTGTGCGCTTTTTTTGTGAAATGTCTTTTTGGGCAGACATTGGGCACCAACAAAAGTGGGGGGCACTTCCTCATGAGTTTTGTCTGTGTGTTGTGACTAAAACCTAGGAAGTTTCAATCTACAGGCACAAATGCTAGTGGGTGGAGTTTCGAATCATATAGGCATACGGATAGACGAAGATGCTTCTAACAATGGTGGCCAGATTTTTGCTGAGTTATCTTCAGGTAACATTTATGGTTATTAGTTGCTTGGTATGGTGGTCCACATGTGTGCGCTGGTTATAGGGGTTTCGTTTCTGCAGGTCCTGGTCATGGTGACACGGCCCATGTCATGAAGTCTTCAACTAGGAGTTTCTTGTCCAAGCATATGTCATCCTACACAGTTTCAAAAATTGAGGAGGCGCCTCCACAACTCTATTATGCAGCATTGACAGATTCACAGGATGAAGATCCTATAACAAATGATGCCACCGTGTATTCTACTGCTTTCATTCATGAAAGCAAGGTAGAAACAGTCACTTTTGAGGAGGATGCTTGCATACCAGTAGCTTCATCTGGGTCATCAACCCACCTGCTAACCTCAACTAGTTGCACTCAAGAAGCAAGTCCTGATTGCGAGGCTGCCCATGACCCATCAGTTTCTGGTGGTTGTGTGGAATCAGAAACTGAGCATCCAAACACCCCATCCCTGCGTAGTTCTTTTTGGAACTCTGCATTCAGAGGCCTGGTAAGCAGAGCAAAGGCAATATCACTGGGCACCCGATTGATTCAACTTGAAGGCAGCCTACGTAGGAGGTTCAATGACAAAGTGTTTGCACTGGGGAAACCGGCTGCCCAACTTTTTCCTGCCAAAGATTATGCGAATCCTTACAACAGTCTGAGAAGGGGGGTGATGGTTTCTCTGTTTCGTTTAGCAGCTGCAGTTCTGATCTTTTTCTGCCTTTTCCTTGGGTTCCGCACACTGAACAAGTATGCATTCACCATTCTAGTATGATTAGATTCTGCCCTTACATGCTATATGTCTGTCCACCTGGCTTTGTGCCGATTTTGGACATTAACAAAGTATGCATTCTCCATTTCAGTTTGACGAGATTTTGCCCATACACGCCATCTGTCTGCTGTCCACCTAGCTTTGTACTGATTTTACACACTACCCCAATTATGCATTCCCCATTTCAGGATGACCAGATTTCCCTCTTATATATGTATGTCCATGCATTCCCCATTTCAGGATGACCAGATTTCCCTCTTATAGATGTATGTCCATCCACCTGCCTTCTCACATCAATGTAATACAAGTTCGTACAATAAAATGAGTGTGCTTTTATGCAGATGCGACATTAGTAGTTGGTTTTTCTTTTCGCGGCTTGAAATGCCATGGGTCCTAAAACTATGTTCGCCAAAAAGATTTGTCCCGCGTGCGTGCTAGAGTGTGCCAAAGAACGTGCCATTTGTGGGTGTGCGATTAGAAATGGTCTGGCCTGGACACCCTTGGATACGTGCTAGACAATGCTAAGGGTCTTTACACAGAGTCCTGCGGATGCCTGCCCACCAGGTTGGAGTCTGCAGCCAAGATTTTCTGACAGCTGACATTTTCAAACAAAAAATTCCTCTCCTTGGTGGGCAGAGGTAGTGAGGGTGTATCCAGCCTAATGTGAAACAAACCTGCCACATCCTTCACAAGGTTGACAACTTTAACCAGTAGGCCTGCTAATTCTGGTGATGCATTATTGTAAACAATATTGGTAAGGGTTTCTCCTCCTTGTGAAGGACCCTGGACAGGATGGAGAGGGGCCCCCTCCAGAGTTTTAACTTTGTTTACTTATCTCATGTTGCATTTAGATTCATCGATCATTAACAAATGGGCTGCAGGGAGCATTGAGTCGGTTAACAAATGGGAATGCCAGCCAGTTGTAGGTTTGTGAGTTGCATGAGTTATGCTTTGATTCTAATTTAGTTTTACCCTTGTAAGCTTTATTGGGGATATGGAGCATTGGATTGAAAAAAAGGATGGAAGAGTAAAGGTTATAATGGTTAATGTTGTGTGCGCCGCTGCTCCCAATCAAAATATTTCATGTCATGGCTAGCTTAGTCAATGAAATCACATATTGAAGATTTGTGCCTGTTTAATCACAGTGCATTAAGAAATCACAGAAGCCTTAGTTAATTGATTGATGTTCACACGATACTGATTCCTTATGTGCATGAAGAAAGAAAAACTAGTCTCTATGGCATCATGGTCTTCTCATGATGTTTGCACGTTTTTGCAAAGCACTGATGGGCTTGCATAGGAGTGTCCATCTACAAAGCCTTAAGGTCCACAAGCTTATAGAAATTTCTTTCATGCAAGTTTGGTCCAACACTAGCATCGTCTACATAGAGTGCATATGAGATATTTTGGCAGCAAAACCAACAACAATTGCCCAAGAAATCTTCTCTTACCAAGCTCATGCCATAATCAAGACACTTGTTTCCATTGTTCAGCTATTTGTATGACTTGATGAAGGGTCCTACAAAACCATTGCCCTAAAATTTGTATGAGTGATGTACTAATAGAAATAAGTTTTGATCTCTGGTGATGGTGGCTTGGACTAGGAATTGGTGGATGAAAGCCCCATAGTTCATACCAAGAGAGAGGAAGAATTTAAGAGCAAAGAAAAAATCAAGGATGATGTGATTAACACACGAGTGCCAAAAAAAAAAAGAATTGAAGAGATACATAAAGTAAAGACCAAGTGTAGAAACAGAGAAACCAATAATAAAGAAAGGATGCTATGAAGTTTAGAGCTCCAAGATAGCTAAGTATATATGGAAAGAACAAGCAATAAAAATTCAAAGCAAAAGATGTGTTATTGTGATGTACCTCTCGCCACCAAAGAACAATGTACAAATAGAATGGAGACTACTAAAACGATGCCAAGGAGAATCTTTGTATTTGTTGGAAATCAATGTTCCACCCTCGTCATTGTCCTTGTGTGGGTGACATGTTGCTCTATTTTGTAGGTCCCCCTATATGATGAGTAGTGGTGGTGTGAGCACTTGAGCATCCCACTGATCCCTAGTTTAGACACCACATTAAAAAAAGAGAGAAATCATGTACCTCTCCCCAACAATGTAAAAAGAACTACGTAAGCATAGAATCAAGACTACCAATGATGCCAAGAAGAATCTTTGGATTTGTTGGAAATCAATGTTCCACCCTCATCGTTGTCAAGGTGTGGGTAATGGGTTGCTCTATTTTGTAAGGCCCACTATATGATGAGTAGTTGTTATGGTGTGAGCACCTGAGCATCCTGCTAATCCCTAGTTTAGACACTAGATGTTTTCCATGTATGGTATTTGTAATGTGTATACTTGATCCATCCCTAACTAAGTAATACCTAATCTTCCAAAGCTCTTGTAGAGCAGCAAAGAACTTTCCAACCAAGTGATCATTTCCTATCTTTAGTTAAGAATTAGATAACCAATAACATGCAAGTTTTGTCCATTTATACTTCTAATAGAAGCATTAGAGTTGGCAAGTTGAGGTTCATGCATCAACTCCCGCATTTCATATAAAAGCATGCTATTCTTGGCTCTTGTGTCAATTAACAACAAGAGTGCACAAGTTCATGCATCAACTCCGAATTTCATATAAAAGCACGTGTAAACTAAACACAATAATGCACAAGTTCATTTTGAGTAAACACCCACCCATAATTTAGCTAATTCTATGGCCTTGAGTTCAACATTAGCTTCCATCAAAGTGGCCATGTAAGTAGTAGCTTGATTTTGATTTGTGATCATTTGGTTCTTAGCATGTCTAGCCTTTACATTACATTAAAGTTTAGGCTCTTATTGTTTAACCAATTTCTTAGATAAATCTTAATGAGCATATCACTAGTTGGTGGTCCATAAAACTTCTTAAGCTTACTCCCTTTGAAATGCCCTTGCATTTTTACTCCATCTAAGGTCTCGAATTTAAATGAGCCATATGGAGTAAGCTCGATGACCGTGAAAGGTCTAAGTTCTCATTTGTTTTTGTGCTTCAAACACCGTACATTAAGACCATATATCCTTCCTTGATATCCTTATCCTTGAGATTATTCCTTTATAATTTCTCAACCTTGAAATCCTTATCCTTGAAATTATTGTCAAACCACTACTTTCTTCATACTTCTCAACCATAATCACCCCCCATGGACTACTTTGACTCTTGTTTTATCAAGTTTCTCCAAGTCTATCTATCTTTCTGATGCGTGGATCGCTTTAACTCTTATTTCATCAAGTTTCTCTCCAAGTCTATTTATATTTCTACTAATGCATTTTTTAAAATTTGTACCTTAATATCCACTCGCATACTCAACACTAAATATTCTAGTGATGTCATCACTTAAAGACCAAAATCCAATCAAAATGGTAAATGGCATGTATCAACCTTGTAAAAAGTATGGTAGCAACTATGAGGTGATTTGGGAGATAGAGAGAGAGAATGTTGAGAGGTAATCCCTCTACTCTTTCTCTATGTGTGTTTGGTCCTATCTTTGGATCGTGCTCAAATCGTGTTTTTAAAAGTAGCTAGATAATACTTTTCTATTTGTTAAATAGTTTTGCAGATCAGTCCAAGGTCAACAACCCATACATGTTAACACAAATACTTAACCATGTGGCACAGAGGCCAGTAAAAGATGAACCAAAGGAAAGCCTGTCGTTAGCCCTAATCCCCAGTCAACCTATAGACTCTACTGGAAGGGTGGAAGAAGGACAAGCAGTGTTAATGGAGACACAACAGCTTATAAAGTCAATCAAGAAGGATCGAAAAAAGAAGATTGACAAAAGGATGAGAGGGCTACTAGTGGATGTCACCACAGAATCTTAGCAATTGGAAGTAGCTGTGGCATCGGAGATCAAGACATACCAAGAGGCTCTCCAAGAAAAACTGCAAAGCCCTACTGTGCAGGAATAACACCAACAGCTCTCCCCTCCAACAAGCCCTGCACAACTAATATTCAAAGACCTCTCCCCGCTCAAGGATTCACAACTCGAGGGTATACCAATAGAAGGAGCTAAAGAACAAATACAAAAGGGCTATACCTTGAAAGGACCAGAACACAAGGAAGCATCAGTTGCACCATTAGAATTGAAGAAGCTAGCATAATCTAGTAAGAGGTCGCACTCACCAGATACATCCAGTCCAAGCAAACGAAGTAGGTTGGATGACGATGAGCCACTGCTGCATCTTGGCTCTGTCAAAGATGCAGATTCTCAACAGTTCCTCCAGGAAGGCCTCAACACACTACTCTATGATCCCCTCACAGAAATAGGTGTTGCCACTAGTACCAACTCCATTGTACAAAAAATCAATGAGAATGCTAACTTGAATGCAAGGCTGGAGCAAGCAAAGGAGCAACTACAAAAGGAGATAACTCACACACAGAACCTAACAACTGGGCATGCCAAGGAAATGCAAGAGTACCAGCAGGAGGGCGCAAAGCGTAGTGAGGATATGCTTCGACAACAAATAGAGCTCCTCACAGCCAACCTCAAAGAAGAACAAGAAAGAGTACAAGGACTGCAACAAGAACGAAAGCAGGCTAACAAAGCGCATGCGGAAAAAATCAAGGCTCTTAATGAGATAATCATCACCAACCAAACAGAGGCACAAAGAAGCCAAGAGACAATATCACAACTACAAACACAATTACAGGATACACAAAGACTGGCAGCACAACAAATAACTCAAATTACTGAGGCCCATCAAAGAGAAGCTACTTCCAAAAGAGCATAGGAAGTGGCAACAAGAAGATTCAAAGAACTGGATGCTGAGCGGATGATCAGAGAGACAGCCATTTCCAACCAGCTCAGCAATGCTGATATCCACATGCAAGAATTGGCCCACCAATTGGCCACATAAGAAAGGAGTTAAAGGCCGGAGCCCACAAATGATTTGCGTATCCTCCTTGAGCGTGCCTCGGAATTGGGACAGTTGCCAGTAACTCCTCGGGCCCCTTCTCAAACTCTTACCTTGTTTTTATCTACACTAACACTCTCATTACTTCAATATGAAGTTGAAATTATTAGCTTAGGAGAATTGACCCTTATTAAACAAAATACTGAACGAGATGATGACCCAATAGTCATTATGGGCATTTTAAGGGGGGATCTTATATTAACTAACCCGCAAGATATCTTCTTTTATCCCTTGCATCCTATAGTTCTCAACCTCCGTAGTTGGTGTCGTGTATTACAAAATTCAGACATCCTGGATAACAGTATCGGGACAAACTCGATCTGTTTGTTCCAGATGGCATACGAGCAACACCAGCCAACTACGAGGTCGTGTGGCTAACACTTTATCAATGGGTAATTAGTCACGGGTGGCTAGAAGTATATAATATTCACTAGCCAACTACGAGGTCGTGTGACTAACACTTATCAATGGGTAATTAGTCACGGGTGGCTCTAGAAGTATATAATATTCACCAATATTTAAATCTTTGTGAGTCTACCTTATATCACCCGGTGGGCATACTCAAGCTGTATACTAATATACAAGCATTTAGAGGCTATGCTCACCAACGTCAGTTATAATTTTGATGCCACTCACATAAATTTGATAACGAAGAAATCCCTGAGTCTACCTTATATCACCCGGTGGGCATACTCAAGCTGTATACTAATATACACAAGCATTTAGAGGCTATGCTCACCAACGTCAGTTATAATTTTGATGCCACTCACATAAATTTGATAACGAAGAAATCCCTGAAATTCAAAACTTTTTCAAAGTGCATAAACCTAGCCACCCACCCCCTAGTTCGGGTCAAGGCGATGATGAGGGTCCATCTTCCTTTTTCAAAAACACTTACCCTGTATGTTCTAATATCGCAAGTAGGCTTCTTAACCCTTATCCTAGCGCGCCACCTACTAACTCGTCCCAAGCTGAATGTATATACTCTTCTTTCTCTCCGCCAGAATTAGATTTTTCCACTAACACTCTCGCCCCTGAGGAGATATTGGCACCTATCCCAACTCCAATACGGCAACCTCGGGAGGTACGTAATTTGTCGCCAGTTGATAATGTTACGCCTTACACTGACAATAATATTTTGACTTCCTTGATAGTTGCAAAATATGGAGAGTTTATACAACAAGGTAATCCACTATTAAAGCCAAAGCTTATGTTCAAGGTGGTGCTAATATGCAGATTACTCCGTTCGATCCTACTAGCAAGATTCTTCCAGAGGCATATTCTTCAGTCACACCCACACGACAACACTATGTACCGTACCCTCTCCGTGCCACCCATCCAGAATTAGAAGAATTACTTCCATTAGTAGGAGAGGGAACATTGTGGGCAAATGTTGCCAAACACACAAGGCTTGCGAACCCCCATCTCCTCTCAGACTTGTTGGAAATTTGCCTGGTCACTTTCATTGATCAGTTATAGTTATAGAAGATGGAGGAGGCGCGACATCCCCGGTGCACACCAGAGGAGGATACACCACCATCCACACAAATGAAGAAGCAGCACAGCTGCCAGATTTTGGAGTGCAACCTGCATGGAGAAAGGAATTCTTAACAGTGCTTGAATACAGCAGCATTTACATGAGTGCACCGCCAACACTACAAGTGGATCCACTTTACATGCCTATCAAGAGGAGATGGACACCACTGGAGTTTAAAGATGCCAAAGACAAGGATTCTCATATCTGCTACAACTTTCCTATATTCAATCCAGCAACATTTGCCAGTATTCAAGCACAAAGACAGCAACTGTTAAATTGGATCAGGGCTTGGCAAAAAATCCCCAATCCTGTAATTGTAGCCAATGTAAGGTTCATGAAATTATTGGTGGTTCTCATAGACCAACCTAAAGAACCTTATGATGGATTTGAGGCTCAGCACCTACAGTTCGACATGAACCAAGGGCCATCAGACAGGGGTATCATGCTGTATTACCACCGTCTAAGATGTTTTCCAACATATATGCACCTAACATTTGAAGACATGATCGACACAGGATTCTGGAAGTCCCATTTGGCATTCCGCCGCACACCCTGAAAACTCCAGTCCCGTCGCAATTTCTATCGACATGAGTTCGGTGACTAGGTCTTTCGACCTCAATAACAAGTTCTGAGGATAGAACCAACATCAAGAAGGAGGGATTAACACCATGATCCTCACTTGAGGACATTAATAAGTGTCATGTAAAGGCACTATAAAGGTTATACATTATGAGAGATTGGCCACCCAAGGTCTAGTTAGTAAGTTTTGGGCACCCAAGTGTGAATAAGGGCCAATTGTATATAAAGTATTTTCTCATTAGTGAAAAGGACACAATCCCCTTTGTGCTATTGAGAGCTCTTCCCTTGTACTTTGTGAGAGAGTGAGGAGTGAGAGCATTCTAGCATTGTGCCTCTTTCATTCTCGTGTGTTTATGCTTGTATGAGAGAGTGAGAGAGAGTGTGATTGGCCTATGCGATGGTGTGAGCGACTCCATGGTGACAGTGTGGAGGTGGAGCTTGGAGTTTGGAGCATACAAGCGAGCTTGGAGGCCTCAAGAGATATGAGCTCGAAGCATTGGTAATAAGTACCCCACGATGGTTGTGTTCTACCGCTTGTCCAATAGGTGAATGTGTGTAGAGTTCCCTCTTGGAGGTGTGGTAGCCCATAACATCATGCAAGGATGCCACTTTGTGTACATTGTCACATGATGCCTACATGGGGTGCAAAAATACTTAAACTTTGAGCCTTAAAAGCTTACATCAAGGGTATGCATTCTTGTGGATAGTGGGAGTATGCATATTTTTGTCAATATTAAATTCTTTCAAATTATAGCCCACATATTTGGACTCTTTACATATGGTGCAAGTGGCAAATGGGTTAAAGATGCAATGTACAATGTCATGTCAAAATGTGGGGCTGATGTTTGACAAGGATTATGCATACAAATTTGAATTGTTGGTCATAGAAATGAGACTAATTGACATTATTGTGAGTGGCTCTGATTGACATTATTGTGAGTGGCTAGCCAATCTTGGTCCATTCACAATGGATATATAAACAAGGGTTTATGTCATTTAATTAGAATAAAGGAAGCGGATGAAATCAAAATGGCATTTAGGACCGAGAGAGGTCTATTTCACTACAAGGTGATGCCTTTTGGTTTACGCAATGCTCTTGCTACCTTCCAAGATTTAATTGAACGCGATGCTTCAGCCCTATCGGTGTTGGTCTTTGATGATATATTGATATATAGAAAGAGTGAAGAAGAGCATGTGACGCATGTACGTGAATTTTTGGAAGCTTTAAGGGCCAATCAATTATATGCCAAAGAGAGCAACAAATGCACATTTATGTCATAAGAGGTGGAATACCTTGGGCATATTATTAGCAAGGATGGTATAAGCATGGATCCTAAGAAAGCAGAGTATGTCAATAATTGTCCAATACCATCCAATATCACTCAATTGAGAGGTTTCTTGGGTCTCTTATCTTTCTATCAAAGGTTTATTGAGAGATGTGCATAAATTGTAGCCCCATTGAGACAGATAAGGTGAAGAGGGAGTCATTCTTTTGGGATGCAACATCAAGCAAGAGTTTTGAAGAGATCAAAACAATGCTTTCTTTAGCTCCTATTCTTGTATGCCCTGAATTTTATTATAAAAAATGAGTATCTTAAGCAAGATAACTATGGAGTTATGAGAAAATGTGGTAATGCAAAACACTATGTAAGGTGGATGAAGCCTAAGTACACTCATAATGATGAAAGATTAATACTAATAAAGCTTAGACTCAAGCTTAGTTGGATTACAAGATTGAGACTTGTTCTCATAAAAATACTTGAGAGCTTGCTTAAAAATGACCCCTTTTATATGAGGTGAGTATGCTTTATTAGCTCATGTGGGATATTTCATACTTGCTCATGTGGCTGTTTATGTTATGAGTGAGGATGAATTCATGGAATATTTTATATATTCCCTTGTTTTGTATTTATGGATTCTTAAAAGAGTTCATGGAATATTTTATTCCCAAGTGTTTATGTTATGAATCCTCCTAGATGGGCTTAGATTAGGGTGCCTTTCTAAATCCAGGTGATCGTAGCTTGTTTACGCATATGTGGGTGAATCCATACATGCGTGGGACTATTGGTTACATCATCTTATTGATATGAAGTTTCATATGGATGTTTATTTTTAATCAATTAATTTATTAATTGATTGGCTTAGTTAATGTAGGTAGAGATCATTGAACTGGATAATGGAGGCAAGCTGGTGTTGGCCAGGAAATACCTTGAGATGATCAATTTTGAATGTTGACGACGAATAATATTTGATTTTGTGATAACAAGTTCCATTAATTTATTTAGATACCATTTATATTTATTAGCAATGTGTATATATTATTTAGGACATGTGAAAACTCCCTTGTGCACATTCAATTTTTCAAGACATGTGCACTTTTATAAGGTTTAAGGCTTACATCTATTTTTAAAGAAGCTTACACGTGCTAAAGAAAGTTATTTTTGAAGCAAGCTATTTTTTAAGAATGCTATTCTTGAAGAAGTTGAAGTATTTGTAAAACATGCTATTTTGAGCCCTAAAAGCAATGTTTATCCATCGATATTTAGTCAAGTATAAAGGACACCTCATTGAAGATTACTTGATTATGTCCTCGGTGCCTATCCATCCTTGATTGCATCTTACACGGATACTAGTCCATGATTATTATTGATAATTTTGTGACAATTGAGGACAATTGCTTGTCACCCTCGGGTCATGTTATAAGGATGAATTCATGGAATATTTTATACATTCCCATGTTATGTATTTATGGATTCTTAAAAGAATTCATTAAATATTTTATTCCCAGGTGTCTATGTTATGAATTCTCTTAGATGGGTTTAGATTAGGATGCCTTTCTAAATCCGGGCGATCATAGCTTACTTTACCCGTATGCTGGTGAATCTGTACATACGTGTTACATCGTCTTATTGATATGAAGTTCATATAGATGTTTATTTTCAATCAATTAATTTATTAATTGATTGTTTTAGTTGATTCAAGTGTAGATCATTGGACCAGATAATGGAGGTTGGTGTTGGTCCAGGAAATACCTTGAGATGGCCAATTTTAAATGTTGACGAATAATATTTGATTTTGTGACAGCAGCAAGCGTCATTAATTTATTTGGACACCATTCATATTTATTAGGAATGTGTATATATTATTTAAAAGATGTGAAAGCTCCCTTGTGTATATTTGATTTTTTAAGAAATGTGCACTTTTATAAGGTTTAAGGTTCACACCATTTTTAAAGGAGCCTAGCTTGCATGCTCAAGAAAGCCATTATGCGTAACTTTTCAACCATGAGTCCATGTGATGCTATCAACCGAGTCTCGTTCCAATTTTTTGTCAATTAGCCTTTCAGCTAATGTATTTTCAGTTAGACGTTCTTGTATAGCAATTATTAAGCTTGGGACTAGGTATTCCATGGTAGGCATAACCACTTCAACACCATAAGCTAGATGGAAAGGAGTATATCCTGTTGCCACCTTATATGATGTGCGATAGGCCCAAAGGGCAAAGCTTATGCTCCCAATCTGTTCGATTTGCGTTTCAGCTAATGCATTTTCAGTTAGACATTCTTGTATAGCAATTCTTAAGCTTGGGACTAGGTATTCCATGGTGGGCATAACTGCTTCAACACCATAAGCTAGATGGAAAGGAGTATATCCTGTTGCCACCTTATATGATGTGCGATAGGCCCAAAGGGCAAAGCTTATGCTCCCAATCTGTTCGATTTGCTTTCACAGTTTTCATCAGGATGGTACACAAAATCTTATTAGTACTTTCTGCTTGACCATTTGCTTATGGGTAGTATGGTGACGATTTATGATGGATTACGAAGAATCTTGCAAGAAATTGATTAATCACCTCATTAATGAAATGTGAGCCGTGATCACTCACCAATTCCAATGGGCAGCCGAATCGTGATATGATTTGCTCATATACAAATTTCACAGTTGTTCGCGCATCAGCTTTCTTTGAAGTTTTGGCTTCTACCCACTTCGTGAAATAATCTGTGGCTACGACTATGCAGCGGGCTTGTGTGATGGATGAGCCGCTGGATTGATTGGCCCCACAAAATCTATTCCCCATTTCTCAAATGGTTGCCTGACAATGATGGGGGTTAGTGGCATCTTGTCACTTTTTTGTGGGACAATGAAACGTTGGCATTCTTCGCATCTTTTGACAAACTCTATGGCGTCCCCGAATAACGTAAGCCACCAGAGTCTAGCTTGGAGCACCTTTCGAGCTGTAATCTCTCCAGCAAAATGCCCGCCTGTTATCCCAAAATGAGACTCTTCTAGTATGGTCACGAATTCATCCTTTCTTACGCACCGCCTGAGCACATTATCTTGGCCCAGTTCATACAATTCTTCGGCAATCAATTGATATGGTGCCGCAAGCTTGATAAGCCTCTGCATCTTATCTTTGTTTAAGGGTACATCTTGCGGGGAAGCCATAAGCCAAATACTCTGAGATCTCATCACTCCACTCAGGTACAATATCCATTTTGAATAGATAAGCATCAGGAAGGTCATCGCATCGATGCCAGTTGTTGCTGGTTCTCCATTTGGAACTCTGGATAGATGGTCGGCCAACACATGCTGTGTTCCCTTCCTTACCGTGACAATAAAGTCAAATTCTAACAACAATAGTAGCCAACATTTTTTTCTTCCTGTGGTGCAAGGTTTATTCACTAGATATAGCAAAGCTTGATGGTCTACAAAAAATATAAACTTGTTAGCCAAGAGATAATGTCGATATTTCTTGACTGCGTAGACCATGGCCAATCCTTCTTTTTCGGTAGTGGTGTAGTTCACCTCTGCATCATTCAATTGACGACTAGCAAAGCAAATTGGATAGTCCAATTTGAACTCACCAGGTTAGGCTAGTACGTAACTAATTGTAAAATTTGATGCATCGATGTGTACGTGGAATATAAGATCCCAATTGGGGGGTCGCAAAATGGGTGCTCTTGCCAAAGCTTGCTTCAGACGATCATAAGCCTCTTGACACTCTTTGGTCCACTCAAAGACAATGAGCAGTTTCTACAAGGGTCTAGCTATCTCTGCATAAAATACGATGAAGCATCGATAATAACCCCATGACCCATAAACCTTTGCACACCTTTGTAGTTGGTAGTAGGCGATGGTGGTTCCAAGATCAACTTGACCTTGCTATCATCAGTGGATATGCCATTTTTTGAGACTATGTGTCCCAGTATCACACCATGCTTGACCCAGAACTAGCACTTCAAAGGGTTTAGTGATATCCGATATAATCAGCAACGTTCAAACACCTTCCTTAAATAGTTCAAATGATCTTCCCATCGAGAATGTGCACATAGATCATCAATAAATACTTCCAACCACTTTTGCAAGTAGTCCTTAAAAGCTGTGCACATTTACCTTTGAAAGGTTGCCGGGGCATTTGTGAGACCGAACAGCATAACCTTGGCAAATGTTCCCCACATGGTATTGAAGGCAGTCTTATGTTGGTCTTCTGGTGCTATGGGCACCTGAAAACCCATCCAAGAAGCTGTACGCTTCCCTTCCAGCCACTCTTTCCAAGACATGTTCGGTATACGGTACTGGGGTAATGGTCCTTCCGAGTGGTTGCATTCACTTTCTTAAGATCGACACATACTCTTAGTTTCCCATTCTTTTTAGGTACTATCACAATAGGTGACAACCAATCCGTATGTTCAATTTCATAGATAAAGTCAGCAGCAATGAGCTTATCAATTTCCTCCTTTATTATTGATGCATACTTCGGATTCATCTGGTATGGTTTCTGCCTGGCAGGCCGTGATCCTTCCATAATTGGAATCGTATGTTGTACCACCTCAGGCGGTACCCCTTTCATTTCCTTATAGTTCCAGGCAAAACAATCCTTGTATTCCTTGAGGAGAGCAATGAGCTCTTCTTCCTCTCTGTAGAGGTCAAATCTTTGGCAATATATACGGGCCTTGCTTTTTCCCCTGATCCCGCAATATCAACATCCTTGACTTTTGCCGGGCCATCATATGATGCCGACAACCCTTCTTTTTTTTACCCTAGTGGTTGTTAATCGGACCACTCTCCAATCATCAATTGTATAATTCTTGAAATGGTTAGGCACTGAGAGTACATCTGTTTTGTTCTCGTTGTCCTTTTTGGTTTTTTCCATGATTTTCTTGGCCTCACGTTCTGCCTCTGCCAAGGATGTTGTCCAAGTATGGGATGTTAGGTTGTAAGCCAATCTCAGTGCCATTAGAGTAGAAAACAAAATTGGCAAATAGATACAAGTGATCTTTCTGAGGACCCTACTATGTATAGTAACATAATAGGGAGTTTGATTTACATGACTATCATCAGGTTAGATTTCAGTTGTTATGCTATTGGGTTCATTTACAAAATTGGCTATAGATAATAAGTGATCTTTTTGAGGACCCTACTATGTATAGGCACATTATAGGGAGTTTAATTTTCATGACTATCATCAAGCTAGATTTGAATTGTTATGCTATTGGGTTGGTGAGTTAGTTTATGTAAGCCCCAAGGAAGCCGCACTTGGATGTGGCTACTAGGAGGATACTCAGGTATATAAAGTCTATAGTACACTATGGAATTTTTTATGAGGCTAGAGTCTAGGTATAGGTACATGGATATACATATGCAAATTGGGCTAGTAGTATCTCAAACAAGAGACCTGCTCTAGTGGTTCATGTTGGCTTTTAGTAGCATTGTTGTTAGCTAGAGTAGTAACAAGAAGCAACCAATGGTCTCTTTATCGAGTATAGAGGTTAAGTGCAAGGGTGCTATTATGGCAACATGTGAGGTAGCTTGATCAACAGAAGCTATTGGTGTTGGGGTAAAGGTGTTATGCCCACCCTTATAGTGTGTACAAGCCCATAAGTTATAGTACATAGTACACTTAGTACTTTTAATGTACTAAGTGCACTATGTGTACTAGTGCAATATACATGTGTGATAGGGGAGTCACACACTCATGCCTCATGAGTTGACTTATCCCCACAACTCTCTCTCTCTCTCTCTCTCCCTTGCTTCTCTGTGTATGTCTCCCACATTAACCTAACCCTAATTCTCCCATCAACTGGTATCAGAGCCCTGGTTTTAGGGTTTTGTTCTCAAGTGCTGCATCGCTGGAATTCAACTGGAATTCATTTGCTGCGTGTGTTGAACTATTCGCTTCTCTGTGTGGGCGGAAAGAGAAGGAGTCGAGGGCAGCCTTTTCTCCTTCAGCAGAGAGGCAAAGTGACGTTGTGCTGCAACAGACCAGTTAGCGACTGACTGTGAAGTAGTCGATTGGAGAAGAAAGCAAGAGCACGCACGGGGTGTAGAAGGCGCTAGGCGAAACTGAAGCGCCAGGCGTTGAGCGAAGGCTGCTGGGCATATGGAGTCGGCCGGCCACCTAGGCGAGTAGCGGTAGGCGAAGACGTCAACGAACTGGCGACGTGTTGCTACCAGGCGGAAACACAAGGCGGATAGAGCTCGTAGCGCTACAAGGCAGCAATCAGGCGACCCGTAGCGTGGCGAGGCAGCGATGAGGCTAGCGCTCACGTTGACTCATGTTGAAGGCGAAGGCGAGCAAGCGAGCGAGGAGTACAATTCGTGCGTGCACCAGCGAATCTCTCCTCAGGCAAATTCGTTCGCTCCACGTATGTTGGGCAGCCATCGCCTTGCACCTTCTGGCCTCACCTTCTACAACAGTAATAGCAGCAGCAGCCCCGCAAGAGCTTCTTGGGCTCCGTTGTTTTCCAAAGCTTGATGTTGGGTGCTGGAGCTTCTCCGCCTTCTGTCTCTGCAAGGTCTAAGGTTTCCGAGGCTGAACAGAGCATCAGATTTCTGCAGCAGCACCAAATTCAGCACACCCCCCTTTTCCTGCAACAAAAAATCAGAAATTACAAGGTATTTTTCTCAATTTCTTTTTGGGATTTGCAATTGAGCAAGTACAATCATCAATTGAGCAGGTACAGGTGTCCAATTGCTCAATTTTGAGCAAAATTGGCAAAATTGGGTGACATTGGTCACAATCAGGATCAATTTGCAGGAAATTGGTCACAATCAGGATCAATTTGCAGGAAATTGGATGTCGAAATTTGGGGCTTTTGATGTAATTGTGCAATTAAGCACTCATACATGCTGTATGATGTGAAAAATCGCACATTTGGGCAAAATTACAGTAAATTGCAGTGCAAATCAAGGGGCTTTTGTGCCAATTTGGTTGATTTGCATGCAGGCAATCGCATTTGATGCTGTGGATAATGTGTTGATGCCTTACAAGCACTCAATGTGCCTGTAAATCAAGGGGCTTTCATGTATTTGATGTATATGTGGCCAGGGAAAAGCATCGTGGATGCCTTCATGTGCGTCAATGTACCATGTATGATCAGAAATTGATCTTAAATCAAGGGGCTTTTCAAGTTTTTATGCTTGTTGAGCTTGGCAAAGCAGCAGGCAAGACATTTATGCCTTGAATCCTCAAAAATCAGCTTGCAGTCAAGGGGCTTTTGCCCAATTTCTGTTCGGGACTGTTTTATGCAGTGTTCGAGACTGTAAAAGTTTGATTTTTACTCATTTGGACTGCCAGGAGAGCATTTATTGCTACTGTACTTGCTGGTACAGATTTGGCACAGCTTTGTACAAGTTTTGGCATGGTTGTACACTGTTTTGAGTGACCAAAAGGTTCAATTTCAGCTGCTGTACTTGCCGGTACAGGTTTGGTACATCATTTGTAAGCACTTGGTACTGTTGTACAGTACTTTGGAAGGGCAAAAGAGCACATTTAAGGTGCTGTCCAAAATCTGCAGCAACCAGATTTTGGTGATTTCATCACATAAAGTGGGAGAAAAGTTGCATTTGTGCTTCCGCAGTGGGAGATAAAGCTTGGGAGAAAAAAAAACTGTGAGCACTTTGTGTGCTTTTTGGTGCAGTGTTTGCACATTTTTGCAGGGAGTCAGGCATTTACAGGTTGCATTTTGCTATGGCAACCACAGGTGAGAGCTCTTCATTGCTTCACATCAAGAAGCTTGAAGGCTCGCATAATTATGATATTTGGCAAACCCAGTGCTACAATGTGTTGCTCCAGAAAAAGCAGCACAATCCTATCAAAGAAAGGGGTGTAATGCCCGCTTCTCTTACTGCTGAAGAGTGGGAAGATATGGATGAGCTGGCAAGATCTACTATCATGTTGTCTGTGTCAGACTCATTACTTTTCAGCATTCGTGAAGAGAAGACAGCTTGGGGAATGTGGCAGAGATTGCAGGACTTGTATGCCCAACAAAGTGCCTCAAGCAAAGTGTATTGGTTGAAGAAACTCATAGGTCTTCAGATGAAGGAAGGGGCGTCTATGACAGCCCATCTAAATGAGTTTAATGGTATTGTCAGCCAGGTCATTAATCAAAAGTTGGCAATGAACGATGAGTTCAAAGCCACTTTTCTGTTATGCACTTTGCCAGAGAGTTGGGACACATTCAGGACAGCCACTAGCAATTCGCATGCTATGCTGTCATATGCAGATGTTGAGGGTGCTCTTCTTCAAGAAGAGATGAACAGGAAAAACAACTTTGTTGGAAAGTCCAATGCAATGAATGCACGTGGGAGATCCCAGCGAAGGGGAAAAAGCCAAGAAAGGGGAAGGAGCAAGTCTCGCTCCAAAAAGGATTTGGACTGCCATTATTGTGGCAAGAAGGGACACATTAAAAAGCAATGCTACAAATGGAAAAATGATCAAAAAGAAAAGGGAAAAGGCAAAGACAAAGAGAAGGATGAAGCCAAAGATGTAAAGCCAAAGGGCAAAAGTGGAGTCAAGATTGAAGAAATCAATGTGTCACATGCAGGTGGCAGTGAGGATGAGGTCCTATTTACTTCTTCACTTGTTGCCCATTCACTTCTTATTACAGGTGGTCATGGTATGCACTCATGGATCATTGATTCAGGTGCCTCCTTTCATGTCACAGGTTGCAGAGACTTGTTTGTCAGGTACACTGCTGCTGGCAATGAAGGAGTGGTTTATTTGGGTGATAACCATGCATGCAAGATTCTTGGCAGAGGTGATGTAAGGCTTGTATTTTCAGATGGCTCACAGCTTATGCTCCATGATGTCAGGCATGTGCCTGAGATCAAGAAGAACCTGCTTTCTACTGGACAGCTTGATGATGCTGATTATGTTACCACATTTGGTCGTGGAAAGTGGAAGATTAGTAAGGGCTCACTGGTTGTTGCCAGAGGCTCTAAGGTGGACACTCTTTACTTTATGCATGCAGGTGTTTGTCACCATGCTAATGTAAATGCAACCGAGCTGCCGGAAATCTCTATGTGGCATAGCCGGTTGGGACACATGAGTGTCAAAGGAATGGAGCAATTGTCTCGTTTGGGTTACTTGCCTTCTCTAAAGTTTTCAAGTTTTCAGCTTTGTGAGCATTGTATATATGGTAGGCAACTACAGTGCCCCCACAAGAAAGCTCTTGGACAGAAAGATGCTCAGTTAGAGCTTGTGCATACAGATGTATGTGAGATGCCTCAGCTTTCTTTGGGAGGGGCAAAATATTTTGTGTCTTTCATTGATGATGCCACACGCAAGGTGTGGGTTTATCCTCTTCGTTTGAAGAGTGATACATTCTCAGTGTTTCAGAAGTTTGTTGCTCTTGTTGAGAATCAAACTGGCAAAACACTGAAGGCTTTGCGTTCCGACAATGGTGGAGAGTATATGTCCAAACAGTTTCAGGACTTTTGTGATGCTAAAGGCATCAAGAGGGAGCTCTCTACTCCTTATGATCCTCCACAAAACGGGACAGCAGAGAGGATGAACAGGACCATTCAGGAGAAGGTCCGTTCTATGTTGTCACATGCTGCGTTACCTCATGGTTTTTGGGCTGAAGCTGTTATGACAGCCGTTCACCTTATAAACAGGTCACCTAACACGAGGCTTGGTGGGAAAGTGCCAGAGGAAGTATGGACAGGGAAGCCTCCGTTATATAAGCACTTGAGAGTGTTTGGTTGCGTTGCGTACGTGCACATACGCAGGGAAATGAGCACCAAACTTGATCCTAAGTCTCACAAATGCATATTCCTAGGATATGGTGACAGAGGTGAAATGGGGTATAGACTTTGGGATCCCGTGAATAGAAAGATCATACGCAGCAATGATGTCATTTTTGATGAAACATGCATGTATAAGGAGCCTGCAAGGCAACAAGAGCCTGGCAGAGTCATCTTTGATGATGATGGACATCATGGACAACAACAAAGGGCTGTAAATCAGCCATTACAGCAAGAAAACCAGCCCTTAAATGGTGCTGAAAATGGTCCAAATGGACAGCCAGAGATGGCAGAAGATATCCCTATGGATATACCACAGTTAGAGGAGATACCGGGCATGATTTTTCAGCCTTATGGCATGGAACAGGAGCCACCAATGGGTGATATGCAGGCTGGACAGCAACCTGCAAATGATGGTCATTGGGTACGGAGGTCCACAAGACCCTCCAGAGCCCCTGACAGGTTTGTTCCAGGGGTTGACTACTTGATGCTTACTGACTGTGGGGAGCCCTCATGTTATAAGGAGGCTTTACAGAGGGCAGACAAGGCTCTATGGGAGCGTGCCATGAAGTCAGAGATGGATTCTCTGCATAAAAATGGAACTTGGAAGTTGGTGCATTTGCCTGCAGGCAAGAAGGTTTTGCCATGCAAGTGGGTTTACAGGCTCAAAGTTGCACCAGATGCAAAGCCAAGATACAAAGCTAGGTTAGTGGCTAAGGGCTTCAAGCAGGAATATGGTGTGGACTTTGAGGAGATCTTCTCTCCAGTGGTCAAAATGACCACACTTAGAGCTGTGTTGGCTTTGGTTGCGCATGACGATCTGGACTTGATTCAGATGGATGTGAAGACTGCTTTTCTTCACGGTGATCTGCATGAGGAGATATATATGCAGCAGCCAGAGGGTTATGCAGTGAGTGGAAAGGAGAAGCTTGTATGCAAGCTGAAAAAGAGTCTTTATGGGCTCAAACAGGCACCAAGGGAATGGTATCATAAATTTGATACATTCATGAAATCTCAGAAATTCAGGAGAAGTGACATAGATCACTGCTTGTACACCAAGAAAGCTTTGGATGGCAGTCTCTATTGATCCTCATCTTGTATGTTGATGATATGTTGATTGCTGGGAAATCTCGTAAGGAGATGGATACCTTGAAGCAGAGGCTGCATCAAACCTTTGATATGAAGGATTTGGGTGATGCTAATCACATCTTGGGTATGCGGATACTTCGGGACAGAAATCAGCATGTGTTGTATTTGTCTCAGAAGGAATACATTGGCAAAGTCTTGCAGAGGTTCAATATGGACGGGGGGGAAGAAGACTAGTACTCCTTTGCCTCCATATGTGAAACTCAGTGCTATGGACAGCCCATAGTCAGATAGAGACAGGGCTGATATGGCCAAGATTCCGTATGCTTCAGCATGTGGCAGTCTCATGTATGCCATGGTTGCTACTAGGCCGGACATTGCATTTGCAGTGGGAGTGGTTTCTAGATACATGGCCAACCCTGGCAAGAAGCATTGGGAAGCAGTGAAAGGTGTCATGAGATACCTGAAGGGCACACAGAATTTGTGCATTTGCTTTGGCAAACAGGATGCATTAGTGCATAGTTACACGGATTCGGATTATGCCGGTCATCCAGATAACCGGAAGTCTACTACCGGTTATGTATTTACATTCACAGAAGGTGCTGTGTCATGGATATCCAGGATGCAGAAGTGCACAGCCTTATCTACTACAGAGACCGAGTATATTGCAGCCACAGAGGCTTGCAAGGAGGCATTATGGCTATCTCGGTTAGTGGTTGATTTGGGTTATACAGGGGATATTCCATTGTTGCATTCTGACAGTCAGAGTGCCATCCAGTTGGCAAAGAACCCTGTCTTTCATGCAAAGACGAAGCATGTGGATGTGAAGTATCACTTCATCAGAGAGGTGATAGAGAACAAGCAAATTCAGCTTGTTAAGATTCATACGGATGACAACCCGGCTGATCTGTTGACGAAGAGTTTGCCTCCGGAGCGGTTTGCTCATTGCAGACACTTGATGGGCATTGGTGATGGGCATTGGATGAGGCCAGTTCCAACGTTGATATGGCCTTGTATATTATCATGTACATGCTGATTTTTCTTTTCCTTCATTTAAGGGCACTTTGCCTTTAAGTGGGAGGTTGTTGGGGTAAAGGCGTTATGCCCACCCTTATAGTGTGTACAAGCCCATAAGTTATAGTACATAGTACACTTAGTACTTTTAATGTACTAAGTGCACTATGTGTACTAGTGCAATATACATGTGTGATAGAGGAGTCACACACTCATGCCTCATGAGTTGACTTATCCCCACAACTCTCTCTCTCTCTCTCTCTCTCCCTTGCTTCTCTGTGTATGTCTCCCACATTAACCTAACCCTAATTCTCCCATCAATTGGCAAACATGGGTGAGCCCATGGATAGGGTGGTTATCATCAACATTAGTAGCGTACAATTGACTAGTAACCCAGTCTATCATTATACAACAAAGCACATAGAGATGCACTATCACTTTATGAGGGAGAAGGTTCTAGCAGAGGTGATGTGGATTTGGTGTATGTCAACACAAAGGATCAGGCAACTGACATCTTCACAAAGGCATCATGTATAGAGAAGCTATGTAGCCTATATAGGTTCAAGAGTTTACTTAGAGTGTAAGGAATAGAGTTGAGCTCAAGGGGGAGTGTTGGGATATTAAACTTAAATAGTGACACATAATGCCA
Source organism: Cibotium barometz (assembly GCF_041138505.1). NCBI lineage: Eukaryota > Viridiplantae > Streptophyta > Polypodiopsida > Cyatheales > Cibotiaceae > Cibotium > Cibotium barometz. Next base: position 28,095,401 of record NC_141080.1, on the reverse strand, counting down.
GCTCATGTAGTTAGGTTCACACTATGGACCGACCTTTATATGTTATAGTAGGAGTGTAATAAAATAAAAATAAGTGTGTACCACTATGGGCCAAGGCATGGGCCAAAGAGTGTGTAACCATGGGCCAAAGGCTATGGGCATGGAGCAAAGGCCATAGGTTATGTGGATAAAAGTTGGGCTTGGACAATTTCAAGGGTAATGTAAAAGGAGTAGCCATGTATATAAGTGAAAATGGAAAATAATCATTTAACTAATCATTTTCTAATGATAATTATAGTTGACTAATACTATATATGGTGGCTTCTCCCTTTTGAGAAGAAGAGTGAGCCCTCCTCCTCCACGAGTACTGCAGTGCTAATGAGTGTTCACCTTTCTTTCATTGGTATATCAGAGCTTGATTTTGATCCCATTTTCTTGAGTTTTTGAAATTTCTTGAGTTTCTTGATTTTTCCTCTTGTTGCACATGAAGAAACCCTAGAAATATTGATCATATGGCTTGAATCCTTTCACATTAGCTATCTAGGGCTTTAGAGACTTGATGCTAGGCAACATTGACTTTATTTGTACCTCTCAAAACCCTAGAAAATGAGCGATGAATTCCCTACACCCTAGCAGCAAAAAATCGTGGGTGTCCATGCTTGCAAAGTCTCAAATGGTAAGAGTACCTACAATTTGGTGCATAGTATGGCTTCTTTAGCTTATGAAATGGTGAAAGCAAGCTACTATTAGCATCTAGGTCCCTCCTACAAGTCAAGAGAAGCAAAAACATGGGATTCTTGAAGAAGAAAAGGGTGCCTATCATCTTGCTTCCATGGAGTTTTTCTTCACTAAGATTCAAGCATTGATGCTTCCCTCTTTCTTCTGATGAGGTGCTACATCCACTTCTTGCAAGATTTAATGGATTCTTCATGCCTATCACTCGATTTGGGCTTTCTTCAGAGAAACCCTAATTTCGATAGCATTGGCTATTTACGCATGCTATTGAACATGCCTATGTACTGTGGAATGCCTATGTACTGTGGAATGCTATTGCCCATGCATATGTACTATGGAATGCTATTGCCCATGCCTATGTACTATGGAATGCTTCAATGGTGTCATAATGCTTGCTCATACATTTATACTTGGCATTGAGCAAACCCTAATTGCATAAATTGGGGGTTTGGATATTTTCATGCAATTTGGTAGCATTAAATGCCATTCATAACCTCTTACATGATAAATCATATCATTCATGGCCATTCACATGCCATTTCGTAGCATTAAATGCCATTCATAGCCTCTCATATGACATCTCATATCATTCATGGGCCATTCACATGCCATTTGAGTGGTGATATTAAAACCATTAGAGCTTGATTGATATTTGGAGCAATAATCATCATTTTGGTGGTGTTAACATGAGCCATTACATGGATAATTGGGCCAATGATGGTGGAGCTAGGGCAATGTTGGGAATGCATGTAATGCTTTTGGAATACTTCTTGTTGTTTGATGAGCCTATGGTGAGAGGCTTATGCCAATGGAAGCATACCAAATGCTTATGAATATATAAGCTATTGGGGATAGTTTGATGGAACCTGGAAATGTGATTCTATAAGGATGAGTTTATGCTTAAATTTGTAAGTGGTTTAACTCTCATCACATTCTAGCATTCATCTATTTCTTGTATAAATGTTGAAGCTAGATATGTGTTTGAATGAGTTCATGCTTGAATTTGTAAGTGGTTTAACTCTCATCGCATTCTAGCATTCATCTATTTCTTATTCTAGTGTTGAAGCTAGATATGTGGTGAGAGTAACTTAACAATAAGGAGAAGAGGCCAAGGATAGTGCATCTTGAACTTTCCATGCCATGAGTGCCTTCGGAAATTCACAAAGAAAGGGATTACGTACATGATGTGAAGACATAGCCTCAACCCTTGCTATCAGACTCTAAAGTTTGGTAAGGGGGTGAGAAGGCTTAGCCGATCGAGAAGCAAGAGTGCTTCTTCACAATATCATAATCCGATAACTGGTAATTGCAATCGATAACTGGTAATTGCAAAATTGATGATGAACAATCGATACATGAGTTGACATTTGATATTGGATACATTGGATGCACTTTTTGATTTGAATATTGGTTCTAAATACAAATAAGGTTGTCCTAATTTTTTTGCAAACCCTAATTCACTCAAAAATGGTTGGGGTTGTTTTGTGAGAGTGTTTGCATAACCTTTTAGTACTCTCTAAGGGCTACGTCTAGAGCCATCAAATCCCAATTATGATATTGTTTGCTATCCCAATCGACAAGATCAGCCACAAGGAGAAACCCTAATTCAGTCAACCTATTTTGTATCTTGCCATATTTCGAGAGTACTCCCTGAGAGCATCAAGAAGAGCCATTGAACTCCCTAATCCATTAATATTTGCTTAGTTAATGGGGTATAGTTTTTCTTTTAAAGAAAAAAAAAGTTAGAATATACTTGTACTTTTTCCAAGAGGATACACATGATTTTTGGGAATCGAAAGAGGAGGGGATAGCATGAGTGCATTGTACAAAGTCAAGCAATGCAAATGAGAAGACTCAAGCAAGGTTTGCCCCATGATGTATGAGCTTGTGCATTTAAGCGTACTAGAACCAATGAAATGTCTCTACTCAAGTGGGTAGTTTATGGTTCAAAATTAGAGAGCCATTTTTGCAAGCTTTGTCATGTGCCCTTTCCACATTGATTGGAAAATGATTATAAACTAATCCTAGAATGATCTAGAAGCCTAAAACATGGGAAGCAAGGAGGTCTAAGGAGTAAAAGCACAACAAGTCACTTAACGTAGGAACAAGGGCACATGACAAACACAAGCTTTGTCATGTGCCCTTTTCACATCGATTGGCAAATGATTATAAACTGATCCTAACATGATCTAGAAGTCTAAAACATGGGAAGCAAGGAGGTCCAAGGTGTTCTCCTCTCATGCTCCTTCTTGATAGTCATGCAATAGGAGGAAAATATGACCCTTGTAAAACAACTAATTACAAATGCAATATCTTCAATCCTAACAAAATTACAAAGATCACTTACTTTGGGACATACAAACCAAGCCTTCTTCTAGTCATATCTCAAGCTAATCACTATTCTAGGTGCAATGAGAGAATGGCCAATCATGCTTTTACAAATTCATAATTGATTTTTGTATAGATCGCACAATTCATAGGCAAAATTTGACAAATTTATGATTAATTTTTGTAGCGACCCCACAAGGAAAATAATTCATAATTAATTTTATAGAGATCCCACAATTTATAGGGGAAAATTTTATAAAAAAATTGTTATTGTGGTCTTATTCTCTCTCAAATTCTTCTCCTAGTTAGTAGTTTTCCATAACAACTCCATACTTTTTGGAACAAAATCATTTGGAATGGTTGTGTTGAACAATTTTTTTTACAAAATAAGTGTTATTGTGATCTTAGTCTCTCTCAAATTCTTCTCCTAGTTGGTAGTTTTCCATAACAACTCCATAGTTTTTGGAACAAAATCACTTGGAATGGTTGTGTTGGCCATCCTTTTTTCCAACTATGGTTGGGGTTTTTATGGTAGAGAGCTAGTCTCCAACTCTTTAAGGAATAGGTCCTTCAAAGCAAGTGTTACTATAAAAGTCAATTTTTTCTAGACATAATACTATGAAGAGCATAATGCAACATATAGAATGGACATGAATGGAATTCTATGACATCAACTCATCAATGTACTCTATCAAAGAATTAACCCATTCTTTTCCCAAAGCATTATGAACAATCATTCTTTTTTCCAAATGCACACAATGAACAATGGTTATATGTTATCCATGTGAACTCTTATAGAGTAAGCACATAATTCAAGCAAGGCCAAGTAAAGGGGATGAGATTATAGACCATAATAGTAACCAGGGGGGAGCAAACCTTGGATAAGGAGTAAGGACCATAACCTCTAAAAAAAAAAGGCCAATGCAAGACAACCTTGGATAAGGAGTAAGGACCATAACCTCTAAAGGCCAATGCAAGACAACAATGCATAAATTGTCCAGCTAAAGAAGACACTCACCTATTTGGCAAAGTAGATGAGATTGAGGATGACTTACCACAAGTAGATGAAGCTAATGAACTACTTGATGAAGATGACATTTTAGGCTTACATGTTCTTCTTCCCATTGAAGCGTTTGAGGCTTACTATAG